>NC_140371.1:19442500-19515000 GCF_054491055.1 Hypomesus nipponensis | reverse complement strand
GAAGGAGATAGACAAAAAAAAAAAGAGGGAAGTGCTTTACCCAAAGAACCTGAAGGATTAGACAAGAAAAAGCTCATTTCATTTCATTCCTCTCTTCCCCCCCTTCCCCACTCTTTTGTTCCCTGCAGACTAGAAGACCAGTTATCACACCACTGTCCTCAGGAAAGAGCTCTGGATCCAAGGATCTGTGTGAATCTGTGTGGAGCGCGCCAATCATGACATTTCTAGCTCGCTGAATGTCAGGTTGTCACGAGCCTGTGCGAGCGCACACGCACACGCACACACACACACAAAATGCAGTTTGCGCCATTCTGTCTCCTCACTTGAGGTAAGCCTATTTATCTGTCCCACACTAGTCTATGTCGGAAGAATAGATCTCTAGAGAGTGGGAGTTCTTCCCGCTCTCCATCTCCAAACAGCCGCCTGCTGACAGCTCTCTTCCTCCTCCTCCTCACGGTCTGTCTATTCGTCTGATCCCTCCTCTCTCTCACTGCACAAGAACAGCTCCTGCCATCCTCCCTTTGTTAGGCTCATTAGCATCCGGGGCGTTAATCGTGGCTATAACTCCTGAGAGGCGGTTAGCCTAGCGGTTAGCCTAGCGGATAGCCTGTTTCTGCAGCGCGGGGCTGAGCCCAGGCTAACGGTAGGAACGCGCTGACGGGCTGTCAGCGCTAATCTGGGGGAGAAGTGTTCATTAAGTCATTACTGCTGACACAGTGATGAGACAGCGGCGGGAGAGTGACACAGCGCTTTGTCCTCGCGCCGTAGAAGACGCCGACGCTGAATGACGGAGAGAACAGTGGGAGCGGGAAGGGGATGAGACGGAGAAAGGGAGGAGAGGAGAGAGGAGGGGTGAAAGGGAAGAAGGGGGTGTGTGGGGGGGGGGGATATTTGGACGGATAAGTAGAGCGATTAAAAATGAAAGATGACGTTAAAAAGAGGGGAACGAAACGTGAATAGAAAGAGAAACCTAACTCTTCAGAAGCCCTCGCCACCATGACAGACGGGTAATGGTGGCTTCTCTACCTTTCCTTTTTTTTGTGCTAAATTCGATGAAACTTTTACACGCTTGATGGTTACAGAAAAAAAAAAAAAAACTACCAACTACAGAGGAGGAAAGAAGGAGGGGGAGAGAGAGAGAGATCTCTTCCTTTGTTTTTTATAGCTGCTAATGAACCTGGGGGGAAAATTACCAAGCTAATCTCAGAGACTAGGCAGCAAATAACGTGCGAACCTGGTTGCTGTGTTTGTGGAGCCATGACTGACAGCAAAACAAACAACCCCAGGGGGGGCACGCAGTGTATGTGAAAACAAACTGTGTGAAGGTGCACAGCAGTGGCCCCCCTTCCTTCTCCCCCTGCATGTAGGGGTACATTGAGGGTCGGGGGTGTGCGTGTGAGTCGGGGAGTTTGTGTAGGTGGGGGGGTGGGGGGGGGGGCCTTCTTGCAGAGCACTGCACGGCTGTGGCAAGTCCAGCAATTAGTGCTCGGTACATAATTAACATGCAAATGAGATGATCTACTTAAAAGCCGTTCTGACAAATAGACCTGAATAGCGGCCCAGGGGGCGGGGCTATAGAGGCCGCGAGGCCAGCGCTCAGAGAAGCCTATTTGCATATTAGCGTTTTAGCGAGAAGGCATTGATAGCCATCGCTGGTAATGCTAGCAGGACTCTGCTTTATGGAAATGAGGGAGAGGGAGGTCATGGTTGGGGCAGCAGCTGCTGGTTGATCTCGGCACACAAACAAGCACAAAGCAGTCTTGTGACCCCCCCCCCACAATCCCGACCATGTTACCCCCACACCCAGCCCTTCCCAGGCCGTGTCCAAATCCTCTCTCTGTCTGAGGCGCTGACCCAGAATGCACCTCTGGTCATGATCGTCGGGACAAACTGTAGAAGGCGGGCTGGCACCGATCCCATCAGGCCAATAAGGACGCAGAGTCCAGGCAGGAGGATGTTCTCTGTTTACAGGAAGCGGGTTGTCTGGCCTAGCTGTACGAATGCACTTGTGCTCATGCACACGTTTGTGCTCTGCACGTGTGTCTACATACACAGTCTTGTATGTTCTCACCTCTGCAGGTAGGCAGAAATGAGAGGGGAGCAGAGGTTGGCAGAGGGCTTGGCCAATCCCAGAGAGAAGATGGTGTCCTGGAGTCTCCTACTACGTCGGGCCCTTTCTCCTTGGTGGCGTTGAGGACGTGGAACATCAGGGTGACGGTGGTGTCCGTCATGGCCACCTCCATATCCTTCATCTCCTTCAGCATGTCGACCGCCTCTGCAACGGAGGAGAGGGAGAGGAGAAAGTTGAAGACGTCCGAAAGGGACAATACATTTACAAACAATCTCTAGGCCGGTCATACCCACTCTCGTCGCGGGGAATCCCCTCGAGTATGAGGGTTAGGGAAGAATAGTGAATGTGCTGAAAAGATCTAATTGATACGGCGTAGGATGCACAAAAAGACAATCCTTATCCTCCGGGCACTCTTATGTGGCAGTTTGGGAGAGTGTTTTGAGCCTAGTATCCATTCTCCCAAATGAGAGAGAGGGAGGGAGAGAACAAGTGAGAGAAAAAGCAAGGAGGAAAAGGGTGAGAGAGAGAGAGAGAGAGCGAGAGCGAGAGAGAGAGAGAGAGAGAGCGAGAGCGAGAGCGAGAGCGAGAGCGAGAGCGAGCGAGAGAGAGAGAGAGAGGAGAGGGAGAAAGAGAGAGAGAGAGAGAGAGAGAGAGAGAGAGGGGATTAGAAGGAGAAAGAGAGAGGGAGAGAAGGGTGTGTGAATGTGATAAAAGGCCCCTTAGATAATTTCATGTGGGGGAAAACAAACTGCTATTAAAACAGCATTTTGCACCCAGCAGGGATGTGGATCTGGCCGTATAATGCCAATTCCCGGCTAATTGCTACTTGCATTTCTAAACGAGACTACAATTACCGGGCCCCCACAATGGGGGCCGTTTTTTGTCGCGTCCGTGTGGAAAGCGTGGAGGGTAAATTATAGGTATGCGCCGGGCTGCCCGCTCGTGCCCTCACCATGCCCTGGCAGGCGAGCGCGGGCGGCGCACGGCCCCGTAATGGGTGCTTTTTAGCGGGCCGGGCTCCCATCTGGCTGGGGGACACGGAGAGCAGGCACTGGCAGCTGCTCTGTCGCAGGGCCAGATCATTAAGATGTGTTTACACTGTGTTTAAAGGCCAGCTAATGGGCTGATACCGATAGGGTCTGTTTGCACCCGCGATACTAATCATCGCAGCCTGGCCCGACGCAGAGAGAGATAGGGAGAGAGCGAGGGAGAGAGGGTGAGATAGAGGGAGAGAGAGAGGGAAATAGAGGAGAGAGAGAGGGATAGATAGAGGGCGAGATAGAGGGAGATAGAGGGAGAGAGCGAGGGAGAGAGGGTGAGATAGAGGGAGAGAGAGGGAGAGATAGAGGGAACAACAAAGCATTCCAACCGCACCACGTAGAACCCACATTTACACACACACTCACATACACAAAACACGGAAAGAAAGTACGACAATATTGACGACAACAACAAAGCTTACTATCATTTGCTTTGGCCCTGATTACTGCTGGCATGTAACTTCCAGCTTCACTGGAGCTGCATGTGCTCAAACTGCCCCTCTCTCCTGCTGCATGTGGGGCTGACTCTACCGTACCAGAGCAGGGCTAGCCAGCTAGCCAGCTAGCCTTGCAGCACACCCAGGTGTGGGAGGCTTTCAGATCCAATGATCCCTCAACAATGCTCCTGGCAGGCGAGTTCCCCGGCTATTACACCTCTTAAACCACACTGTTTCACTCAGTGGTGAAGGCAATGACACTGGAAGGCACGCACACAGTCACAAACACACCGGGCACACACACACACACACACACACACACACACACACACAACACACACACACACACACACACACACACACACAGGGCCACTGGTGAGTGCTTTGGCATCCAAATTCCAAGTCTGCCTCTCCATCTCCACGCCCTCCACTCATTTCCCCGCTGTTGTTATGCAAATCAGGTACAGGCTCTGTGACTGTCACAGATTTGATGAGGTAAAAAAGGAAACCGGGATGGGGTGAGGGCAGGGAGGTGGGGGTGTGATCGTGTGTGAGAGGGCGAGGGGCTGGGAGGAAAGCGAGGGGGAGTTTGGAAGGAGAGAGGTTATAGGGGGTGAGGGAAAGTGGGTGGAAATGTTTTTGTTAAGTTGCTATTTCTTGGTTGTGGGTTTTTTGGACTCTCTTCCTGGGTTGTTAAGTTCTTACAGTTGGCATTTTTCATTCCTCTCTGGGTTTTGGATCTGAATCCCACATGACAATGTGACACAGGCGGTGCATCCCAAGATAATAACCTGTTAGCGACCTGTTATCCAACTACTCAGTGTAAGCTAGCAACTCTGTTAGCCAGCTACCCCATGTAAATGAGCAACCTGGTAAGGCAGATGGCCAGAGCGAGATTTTAGGCAGCTAGCGATGCGTTTGCATCAACACGAATATCGGGGAGAGAGACGCGACAGATCGTCTCCTCCTCTCTCCCCTTCCCCTGACAGCACGGCTAATCAGCATGGCCACTGGTCTGGATGTGATGGGAACAAATGGAGCCCAAAGCCTGCAGATCAGCCCAGCCAGCCGGGACTGATCGCCTGGCTGGGGGAACTCTCTGACGGACAGATAGCATCCTATATCCGCCCCACTATCCTCCATACAGGTAAACAACCATCACACAGGCCATTAATCCTTCTAATTTCCACCAGCCCATCCCAGCCCGTTCCCCCACCAGCGCTAGGGGCAGACCCCGTGGGCTCTCCGCCCTCGAGGGCAGCTGCTCGCTGGGGCAAGGTGTTCTCTGAGGAAGGACGGGGGCGGACGGAGGTGAAAGAAGGAAGGAAAACAACAGAGCCATTAAAAAGGCGGAGAGCCAGAGAGCTGGTGAGCGGTCGTGCCAGGAGGCATGATCTTCAAGGGGGCCGGGCTGTCGGAGAGAGCGGGCTAGCTCCCTGGCCAGCCAGCTGTGCTAATGTGGATGACAAGCCCCCCGCACATTCACTCTGGCTAATGGCCGCTCCCCCCCCACCCTCGCCCCCAGCCCACCTTCAACATACCACCCATAATTTCTAATCCCCCTCACCACCACCACCAGCACCACCACCACACCTCTGCTTGAATTCACATGCAAATCTGTGAAATGTTCAAGCACTTTCTACCAATATGATACGCCATTAGTATCAGGACCGATTTCTGTAATTCTGTTAAAGTAGCGTGAGTCCTGTAATTTCCCTCCACTCCCACT
Source organism: Hypomesus nipponensis (assembly GCF_054491055.1). Classification (NCBI taxonomy): domain Eukaryota; kingdom Metazoa; phylum Chordata; class Actinopteri; order Osmeriformes; family Osmeridae; genus Hypomesus; species Hypomesus nipponensis. The sequence goes on along the minus strand of NC_140371.1, from coordinate 19,509,723 downwards.
GACGGGCGAGGTGGGGGAGGGAGGGAGGGAAGGATGGGATGGGAGGGAAGGAGAGGATGGGAGGGAAGGAGGGGATGGGAGGGAAGGAGGGGAGGATCAGAGCAGGAGAGTGACGTGCCTCTACAAGGAGAGGTAGAGAGAGAGGTAGCAGGAGAAAGGGAGAAGAGACAGGGTAGACATTTTTGCTGTCACTGTGTGCACAAAGCACAGACAGTGAAAAACACACCGTTATTGTAATTGGGACTTAGATGGGCTCAGAGAAATCCACCGTGGCATTCAGATAATGGTTGATTAATGTGGAGAATTCTGAGAGATGCATGTCAGCTCCAACTCTCTCTCTCTCACTCTCACACACACACACACACACACACACACTTTACAAGAAGCATGGAAAGAGGCCCAGTCTCCAACACCTACATTACATACAGGCCTACGTCCCAGCCGAGGAGGATATTCCGACAGGCTAACCCACTTCTATGGGTCGTTTAAAGCGATGTCTCCAGCTTCCCAGCAGTCCCAACTCACCCTCCACTCTGTCATGCAGGGACAGCAGCTTCACCAGACCCAGGTACTTGCTGGGATCCAGGGCCACAGAGGAATCTTGACGGCTCCTGGGAAGGAAGACACACTTAGGAGTTTAACTACCTTTAATAGATGCAAATAGCTCCCAGTTATGCATTGTGGCAGTGTGTGTGTGTGTGTGTACACGTTCATTCGTGAACATCAACTCACATTTCCCTCTTTAGGTTCATCGCCTCCTCCACATTGTCAAGGCGACAGCAGAGATTGATGAGGGTGGCGTAACCCCCGGCAACCATCTCATCCTCGTACTGCTGCTTCAGCTCCAGGGCCCTGTCCAGTTTCTGATTGGACAGGAGAGATGCCAATCACAAGAGTGTCTAAACTACACACCATAGCCCTGTTGTAGGATCGTGACAACAAGGATAGGGTGAGGTGTGGTAGCACCAGGGTTAGGGTGTATAGGTTGGGCGTGTAGGTTAGGGCGTGTAGGTTAGGGTTAGGGCTAGGACCCACCTCCCTCATTGCAGAGAGTCAGGATGAGTGCTTTCAGAGTGGGACCCACAGGTTTCCCTTCTCCCTTCAACTCTGCTAGCTTACTCTCCAGCGCAGACACCTTGCCTTCCGCGTCCTGTTACAAAAGAAACACATAAGAAAATTGCGTGTGTGAACGTTCATATTCCACATTCACCTTCCCTCAAAACCCTGGCATGTATGACACGCACACTTACAGCGAGCTTGGGGCCGGAATGTTCTGGACCGTCTGTTTGGCCCTCAGCCAGGAACAGCACAGCCTGAAACAAGACAAGACGACAACATTGAGGAGAGATGCAAGAGGCCCCTCACCCTAAAGAACGGTATAATTCTGTCCATGTTCATGACTGTGGACTCAAATGAAGGGTCACAATGATATGCTATAATTGTTTATCAATTATACATTATGGAAATAATGTATAATAATGTTGGTGTTACATTAACACGACCATTTAACACATCTGCAATTCCCCCTAAAATACCTACTATTGCTTACACCCTAACATAGGACAGAATGGTCTGACAGGCTAGGCTAGACGAGGCTAAACTAAGATAGGTTAGGCTAAAATAGGCAGCACCTTACATTTAGTCATTTTTAGTAGACGCCCTTATCCAGAGCGACTTACAGTAAGTACAGGGACATTCCCCCAAGGCAAGTAGGGGTAAAGTGCCTTGCCCAAGGACACAACGTAATTTGGCATGGCCCGGGAATCGAACTGGCAACCTTCAGATTACTAGCTCAATTCCCTAACCGCTCAGCCACCTGACTCCTACCTTGATGAGCTCTGGAGCTTGGTAAGAATCCAGAAGGTTCCGGATGCCTCTGTAGATGTTCATAGGGATGGTGATATTCTGGGAGGGTCAGAGAGAGGATAGATGGAGATTAATCATCTGTTACAAGCTGACGAGCATGTCTCCATCACCTGAACCTGATCATTCGACTGGGCTCCCAGATTGCCAATCTGAAAAAAGAGACCGAGAACATGGGTATTCTGGCTCTCATTACTCCCAGACACGCTTCACATCTCTAATCCCAGATCGGCACTGTGTAAACCAAGGTTCTGGCCTGGCTGAACATCTATGAATGAACTCAATATCCGTGTGCGTGTCTGAATTTATGCACGCGTGTGTGTGTGTGCGTGCGTGTGTGTGTGTGTGTGTGCGTGCGTGCATGTGTGTGTGTGTGCGTACCAAGGTCTTGAGCAGGTGGGAAGAAGTGCCTCAGCTGAGCCTCCTGAGCCTGCACCTCTGCTGCCGTCATCCCGTTGATCAGGTTATACAGGAAGTAGGCGGTGTCCTCTGAGGAGAGAGAGAGAGAGAGAGAGAGAGAGACAGAGACAGAGAGAGAGAGAGAGAGAGAGAGAGAGAGAGAGAGAGAGAGACAGAGACAGAGAGAGAGGACACCTCAGACACCCAGGCCAGGCAGTGTTCTTGTGCTGCTTACCATCCTCAGAGTGTCTTTTTGATATTCTCCTCTTCCCAGTGTAGTTATGTGTGTGTGTAGTTGTGTGTGTGTGTGTGTGTTGTTGTGTGTGTAGTTGTGTGTAGTTGTGTGTGTAGTTGTGTGTGTGTGTGTTCTGCTGACCGAGCCAGCTCTGTGGCAGATCAGTGAGTGAAGTGTGAGGTAATGCGCGGCGGGCTGCAGTGACGCGGGACCGGGCGAGCGAGGGCAACAGGATGTGACACGTGTAACCGTCTCCATCTCTCCCACCAGCACAAACCCCGGCGCTGACGCCCGGGTCAGACGACAGTAGCCGACACACACTGACATGGAGAGACGTGGCCGCACCACTCACACACACACACGCACACACGCAGTTCTGCATGAGCTGTTTAACAAGTCAGCACTGTGTCAACGGCCAGAGTCTATTTCCCCGTGACAGACTTTTTGACCAGACCTCTCGCTCGCTCTCCCAAACACACATACGCACATGCACATACACACACGACAAACTAGGCACAAGCATCATAACGCAGAGTGAGCCTGTCAGCAGTCAAATGCTACTAAGACTGCAAAAACTGTATATGCGTGCACACACACACAACTGTCAGATATGATTGTTGGTCTCATGTTGGGAGTGTGTTGTGTTGACATCAGCTCTTACCATGTCTGGAACCTTTTTTTGTGAAACGCTCATCTTTGAACAGCAGGGCAGTGATCTGTAACCACAATCAGAATATTGTGTCTCTGTGCACCTTAACATAAACCTAACATTTCTATTTATACAGCCTTCACACCCACACATACTGGAGACGGCAAAGTATTATTTCCACTTTTTTGACAACATTGTTCCCTCATTTAATGTTGACAATCAAAAATATTCCCGATAATAATGAATAATTAATTAATACAGAATCTGGCAGTAAATAATTGAAAATTGTTACTACTATCCATTTGATTGTGGGAAATATCTATAAAGTTCAGTAAAAAAAAATTGGTGTTGAATTCCATATTTTGTGAGTGTTAACAAAAGACTGCATGAATTTTCCACAAGCACAAAAATATTTGATTTGGATTTGCTTTAAGTAAAGTCCACCGATAATAGTTTAATTAATTTATAGTAAATAAAATGATTTCCTTGAATCAATTTCACCTCAATAAATGAATATTTTGTACAGTAAATTTGAGTGACAATGAGATGAGGAATGAGGAGCAGCTTTACCTTGGCCTTGGTCTCTACATCCTCTGACCTATAGAGGGCAGCAGAGGACAAGAGATCTGAATCACTTCGCACACAAACACAGAATATCATCTAGACTGACACAGCTACAGCAGCTGTAGTAGGCATCACCACCAATCCATCCACACACACATACACTCACACAGCAAAAATACTGCCGAAATTAGGATAAAGGATGACATTTCTGGTGTTGTCAGCTGTTTGGAAGAGCAACGTTAAGAGGAGGAGGAATTTGGGGTGGGTGGGGTGGGGGCTTAATGATTAAATTATCCCCTGACCTTGCTTTTGACAGGAGCAAGTCCCAGTTCACAGTGACATGGCTTTGACACAGCCAGCCCACGCACCCACCCTCCTTAGTGACAGACCCCCCCCCCCCCCCCCCCCCTTTCCTAACCCCCACCTCGGTGACAACACCAATTACGACCCTGACAGGGCAACTGGCGTGGTCTCGGGCCTGTGCCTCAGAGCTGCGTGTCGGGGTGACAGCAGTATAAGGGAGGCAACTATCATGTCGGCAGTCAGCAGGGGGAGTCAGAAGCAAACCACAATTTAGCACCAAGCCAGCTTGGTTCTACCTGCCTTCCTGGGTGTTCCACCCTGACAGAACTATGGAGTTCAGTTCAACATTCAACAGAAGTGGCTTAAGGCCTCACCAGGTAGCACCAGCAGCCTGAGGTTATCCTTCATAGGTTATCCTTCATAGGTTATCCTTCAGGTTATCCTTCAGAGGTTATCCTTCAGAGAGACGGAGGACAAGCCGTTCTCTTTTTTACCAACCCAGTGCTTGTCTGAGTGTATGTGTGTGTGTGTGTGTGTGTGTGTGTGTGTGTGTGAAAATGTACAATATGGTAAACAGTTACGCACACCCCACCCGCCACCCCTCACTAGGGCCTGCAGGCCAGTCCTGAGGCAGTGCTTGCCCTTGGGGGCGGGGCTGAGTGTATACACATTAGCATGTCTCCCACAATGCTTTGGGGCTGGAGGACATCAGTTCCACAACTATGAGGCACACAGGACTGTGTGGCCAGCTGCAAGCAAGGAGAACACACACACCCACAAACACACGGTGCACTACACTGCACATACGGCACAGTCACCATAACATAACACTGGCTTTAGGCCGAACTTAACCCTGGTCAATAAACACACGCCACACGCTCAACCCCACCCCCAACCCCACCCCCAACCCCACACACAACAAGCAGACTTACTTTCTGAAGCCGTTGATGAGATTTCCTCTGAATTGACTCAAGTCCATGGCAGGGAAGGACGAGTCTGACACTGGAGAGAACACACACACACACACACACACACACGGTCATACACTGTCCAGGACCCTCACACTAGTAAACCTACAGTCGAGCACCAAGGCAGACTCAGGGTTCAAGACAGGGCGACAGGGACAGCCCATTCAAAGCCCATGTTCCGTTTTTTCCGGAAGGGAAGGGGGAGCAATAAGTTAGTTGAGAAAACTAACCCCGACTAAACAATAAAAAAAACCTCCACGAGTAATGGAAGACACAAGAAAGATAAAGAACATGAGGAAGGTGTGACAGCAGTTAGAGAAGGCACACTGGGGGGGGCTAAAACAAAAGAGGCATCCATTATTGAAAAATTACCTCCTCAAGGTGTCCATCACCTCCCTCCTCCTCTCCCTCACATTCACTCACACTAATTACTTGAAAGAGCCTGATGAGTATGGAGAGAAGTGTGTGTGTGTGTGTGTGTGTGTGTGTGTGTGTGTGTGTGTAAGAGAGTGAGTGAGAAAGAGTGCGCATGGGGCCCATTCGGAGAGACAACCAGCCACAGAGCTCTGACGGGGCAATTAGCCTTCAGGCAAAACGGTGGCCAGATGCCGATGATGGGCGTTTGTAACTCCCAGAGTGCATCATGGCTCTCTGGAGCAAAGGGAGGCCATTTCAGTGTTGGGAGGGGCCGGCGGAGGGGGGGATTCTAACCCTATAACATTCCTGAGCACCGTTAGCTTGTGTGTCTACAGGATGATAGGAGGCTTGTGCTTACACATGGTCAACAGTGTCACCAGGTCACCGCTTGCTGCCTTGGAACGCACTTCAGAACACAGGACGTTGTCAGTGTCCAGGGAGCAGCCCGCTTCCTGCAACACACACCATTACACACACAATCTCACAGTTATTCATCTACCTGCTACACACACTAAGTTATTTATTTTATTCATCTACCTGCAAAACACACACACAATCACATAGTTATTCCTCTACCTGCAACACACACACACACAGATATTCATCTTATTAACCTACCTGCTAAAAACACACACAATCACATAGTTATTCAAGTACAATAGGAATGCTGGAAAAGTAACGCTCGCTCGCTCACTTGCGCGCGCACACACACGTTTTACCTTGAGAGCGGCAGCGGCGCTGTCAACATTGGGGAAGGAAGGCAGGATGTAGGTGTCAAAGGTCGTCGTGTCGGTTGACACCCCCAGCATCTGCATGCCCTTTATCACCTCCAAAACTCCTGAGGAGACGAGGCAGAACAGTCTAGAAAACTCCACATAACACAAGCCTTCATATGAAAACAGTCCACGTACATAACACAGGAAGAGCCTAGAAAATACAAGAATATAGAAAAATACAACATCGAAGAATAAAAAACTCTAGAATAGTCTACATCAGATGTGGACCAGTATCATGAATAGTTAGTCGTAAGTGTATACCAGGCTATACCCTGTCTTTCAGTCACACACAAACCCCCTTAACACACACCCGGCTTGGTTTGTGCTGTTTACATCTGGGTCTTAGAAATAAATGAGCTGGCACACATTCTCACACACATCCCCCATTAGAATAATAATGCATGTGCCTCCACACCAGTGTGGTGGTGGCGGGGCTGCGGGGAGGGGCTGAAGGGGGACTCATCACCCTGTTTTCCAGCCACCCCCTTGGGGCCCGGCCCTGGGCAGAGACCCTCACAACAGCCCCATGCATATGGAACAGCCGGTTCTGAGCCGTTCCACCGCACAGAGATATTGTATACGAGTGCCGTTTGTGGCTATGTTGTTTACCTGCACACCGTGTTCCTTTGCATTCTTTAGCAAGGGGGAGCTAAGTGTTTCAATGTCAAGAGAGAAGAACGCAAGGAGAGAGAGAGACACACGAGTGTGTGTGTGTGTGTGTGTGTGTGTTTCAGTGTTTATTCTTCTTTCAGGCCATAACACACAGCTGAGTTTCCTGGTTCTCAAGGGAGGTCTATGTTCACCTGGCAATAGCCTGCTTTGGCCCCTACGCACCTGAATAAAAGATCAGTTAGGCTTTTATATGCCATTAAAACCTTCTTAGGACCCCCGGACCAAGGGGGGGTCAAGGTACTCAGGTAGAGCACCTGAATAACCAGCCAGGCAGCCCCCCAACATCACTCCCATCTCCATTCTCCTCATTCATTCATTCATTCATCCCTCTTGCTCCCTTTACAGCTCACTACCCTTCTTGCTTTCAAGAAAAAGTAAACAGGCGATCTGCCTCTTTCTTCTCAATGGAGCCCAAGAGCATCGTCCCCACATCCTGGTTTCGCTCAAGTCGTTTTTTATGAAAGAGAGAGCGCACCTGTTTTCCTGTTGAATTATCCATGATCCATTTTCTGAAGAAGACAGACGGATAGGAAACATGTGAATGGCGCCAGTAAATGTATACGTGTCCTCGTTTTCACGTGAGACTCCGCGGTCAGCACTTTTTCCGCGAACGCGTTAGCTAGCGCGTGAGAGGCCGCTTTTAAAACGGCATTGCTGGGTCAGTAGATGCCATTTCGGGAGACACGCTGTAAACACGTCTCGGTAACTTTAGTTCATAAACTAACTGCAGAGGTTCAACATTCATATCCGCGCAACAGCAGAGTGAGCTCGGGAGCACATTTTTCTTGCGAGCTTCACTTGATTTCACTGAAATCAAGAATTGACTTCACTTGATTTCAAATGTTTGTAAACTGACGATATGAGTTACATAGTGTTGAATGTGACGCATAAACAGTATAGTTGAGGGAAGAAAATGTGCTAATGTATTGATCAGACAGTTTCAATGAGAGCAAATTTAACGCCTTGCTACTCCTATCATTTACAGCAGGGGCATTGCCACAATAATCTTTTTGGGTAGGCCTAGAAAAATATGGATAGGCCTGGGCTTACCCAGGCCTACGCCTCTGATTTACAGGCTAAACTACTACATCTGAATGACATGGAAAAGAGACATCTACACAGGTCATTCTCATGATGTAGCCTACCACGAGAGAGCTTCACCAAGAGAGAGAGAACCCGAAAGAGAGAGAGACAGAGAAAAACCGAGAGAGAAAAACAAGATGCAAAAGGAGGCCCAGTGTCCTGACAGTCAACCGTTTCTTGCCTTCTCCTCTCGTCCTTAGACCCTGTCACATCTCTATGTCCCTTCCCCTGTTTTCTCTCTCTCTCTCATCAGGTTCAGGTGGCTGTGACATCTGATGAAATCAGTGCTGAGAAGGTCCTAGGCTCTTCCCCATTAATTGTGTGTGTGTGGGGGGGGGGTATATTTGATTGGCGGAGGCGTAGATGAGGAGGTCAGGCGGGAGCTTAAGATCTCCTCGTCCGAAACATAAAAGCCTCTTCGTAGCGGAGCCAAACACAGGGCAGTCTTGCCTCCCTCCCTCCATCCCTCGCCTCTCTAATGCTGCTGTGTCACAAGCGATAAGAGCGTGCTCCCTGCTCGGGAGTGACAAGCGGCTGTGGCTCGCGGCTGGTGGGACAAAAGCAAAAGCATATGCTTCCTCAAACTCGCCTGCCCAAATCCACACCTCATCAAAATGCAAAGTTTTTCCTCGGCCGGGCTCCTGCCCGCCAGTGACACCTGTGGACAGAAAGTGACATGACGCTTAATATTTCATGGCCGTGCACAGTGGTGCGCGTAATCCAAAGTGAATTCCCTCAGAGCGCTCGCATTTACATGAAATCAAGTCACTCCGCATCAGTCACATCACCTCCACCACGGTGCCCGCCAAAACTCACACACACACACACACACACACACAGATACACCACACCACACACAAAGCGAGTGAGAGAGAGGCTGCATCATTCATGAGGGTTAAGGCTAACAACGCAGTCAGGGAACGGGTGTGTGGAGGAGAGAGGGAGAGAAGTTTCCCCATCGCTCTCGTTAAGCGCTTTGACAACTAAATGGATGTCCGGTGTGTTCAGACTGGGGGCTCCAGGCCGCTGGCGTGCAGCTCGCCCAGTTGGCAGCATCTCCGCTGCTCTACAGATGAGACTCCGGCTAGCTGCCAGCTCCAACGCCTGTCAATTAAGCAACAGGGAAATATTACTTTTTAATAACTCTTCGGAAGGAGGGGAGGGGGGGGGGGGGCGGGGGGCAAAGGGGAGAGCTAAGCAAAATGACGCACTCTGCAACCTAATCTGCACTTAGAGCATTAAACATGACTGAATTCCTTTCGACAGCGTCCGTATGACTGTTTCTCATGAATTTTAACACATGCTCGGTACGATAGCCATCTGTGACTGAAGAGCTTTCTTTTTCCAAGGTGTTTTCAGGAACGTTAGAAAAAATTCCTTTCCAAAACGCCACAGATTTTTATGCGAAAAAACTCAAGAATGGTAGGCCTACAAGAAGCTATTGATCCCATGGATGACACGTTTTTAAATACTGCTCCTCATGTGATCCTTGGCTCCATCTGAACTCACCCCAAGATCGTCAGGGTAGGGATTGGACTGTAAGAGTCTAGAAACCACTGGAAGCACATTGACCTTTGAACCCCTTTGCCTCCAAGAATGGAGGTGGGGGAATAACATCCCTCAGGCTATCTGATGTTTGATGAAGCAAACATGGCAAAATGACCGTCAAATTCCTCCAAGTGACAACTGTGCATTATGTTATTTATAGAGAGAAAATATATTTTTTTACTAAATGTGCACCAACCCCTCAAATTTAAAAGAGAAATAAAACAAAATGTCCCCCCAAAAAGTATTGTAGTAATTAAAAGTATTCCATAGCGCCCTTGTGGATCCAAATTGGCCTTGGAAAGGTATGTTCCTAAGGAGTTCCACCTTGGAGCTTATCATAGGACACAATCCTTGTTTCCTATGGTCTCACAGATCCATTTCCAATTCACAGCTTTGATGTGAGCCTGTCTGTGTGTCTGTGTGTTATCAGTTCTGTTACGACTCCATCTTACTCGCAGATCGGACGCATTCCCCTCCGCTTGCCCCGCACCAGTGAAATCCTTCTGTGGGGGTCCACTCAGAGGCCCATTAAAGATTTTACAGAGACGGTTCTTCTAAAAGCCCCTGAGTTGATGGAGGTCTGGTGGAGTCATAACCTTCCCACGCCACACCTCTACACCCTCACACACACACACACACACACACACACAGGCTCTCTCTTCCTACACTTCTTAACACACTCCCCCAGGAGGCATGGAAGCCCCCATTAAGCTCTAACATTCAAAAACGACTTTTTGGCAGTATGACTAAAAACCTAACAGTACACCCAGACTTCAAAGATCAACTTTTAGGTCCACCGTTCCTTACAGAAGCACTCAAAAGAAGTATATTTCCAGGATAATTTTGTCTGGAAGCGTAGTGAGACATTTGCAGCCAAGTGGAGTGGAGGCTCAGTCAATAGGAAGAGGTCAGAGAGGAGAGAGAACTTCATCCCTCTGACAGGCAACCGTAACTTCAGGTTCTGTTGCTGTGGTTACGCGAGCCACGTAGCCAAGAAAGAAAACCCTTTACCTGTCAATCATCTGATTCCACCCTCCAGACAGCCAGCATCAGACATGTCCCATGAATGCCCTGTGGTAAGATTACGTATCAAAGCGACAAGCACCGCTAGAAACAGAAGTGGACTGTGCTGGTGACAACAGTGCTGTCCATATGCCCTATGAGTGACAGGTGTCCTTGCTGAGATGGCCATGTCTATCTGCCTGTCGGTCAGCGAGAGTGAAGGCCGACACAAGGACCGTCTAGAAAACATACATACGCACTGAAGAGATAGCAGTGTGTCAGCCTTCTAGACAGTACTGACAGACGTCTGGTGGGAGCCAAGCCAGCCCCCTCCGCTCCCCGCCCCCGACCCACCTGCTGTGTTCTTTTCCTTCTGGTGGTGTGTGAAGAGCGGCCAGAAGTAGTGCGGCCTTATGGGGAATCCCTGCTCCTTCATCATCTTCATCAGCTCCATAGCGGTAGCTGGAGAGGACCAAAGATCAGGGGTGGAGAGAGAGAGAGAGAGGGGTATTTATAATCAAGAAATACGTCTATTCTAAAGCGAGGTGAAGTCCAATACACAGCTCTAATGGCGATTTTCATCATGTGCTTGTGTACCTGTCTTCTTGGCCTCCAGGGAGCAGTAGAGGGAGAACTGCAGGGGTGTGGAGTGCAGGTTTGACTCTTGAAGCTCCTTGCAATAGGTAACCAACTTCTCCACAGGCTGTGAGAGAGAGAGAGAGAGAGAGAGAGAGAGAGAGAGAGAGAGAGAGAGAGAGAGAGAGAGAGAGAGAGAGAGAGAGAGAGAGAGAGAGAGAGAGAGAGAGAGAGAGAGAGAGAGAGAGAGAGAGAGAGAGAGAGAGAGAGAGAGAGAATAAATACAAGTGCATTCCATGAAGACAGAACTTGCCTAATCCTTCACCGTCTGTAATCAACCCACTGCCCATGTTGAACCTAGCTGCCCAGGGACCTCTACTGTGTACGTCCTGTGCTGCCAAGTCACTGAGGTGGGAGGGTTGAGCAGGGCCAGCTGGCTGCCCCGTGGCCCTGTGATCAGGCTCAGGCAAAGGTTCATGGCATCTACAGGGAGCAAGAGGGGACAAAATCAAAAAGGTGTATATCACAGTCAAACTCTTTTCTTCCTGTGACTGAATGATTCCATATCGACATAAGAGAAAAGACCATGTGGAATTGAAATAAAGATTTGTTTTGATTTGATTCATATTATTTTCTAGTATCCCACCTTTGGGTCAGGGGGCTGTGTTAGATGTACATACAAACCAAGAGAGTGATGGTATCTATCTGGTAAGTGAGTAGGAAACTTTGAGGGTTTAGGTTGGTTGAGGGGCAGTTCTATGGGTGTATGTGAAGCCCTGTGTGACATGCTTGTGTGTAAAAAGGGCTATACTAACAAATGTTGAATTGGTTGATTTGATTAGGATGTGTATGATGGTTCCTACCTGGGATGTAGCCCCTCGCTACGCAGACGCTCTGCCACGGCAGGGACGTGCTGCTGGTGTCCAGCCTTGGACAGGCTGAAGATCACCTGCATCAAGTCTCTGTCCATGAGACTGGAGTCTGACCCCTCCACCGACTCTAGGGTCTGGAGGCAGTGAGTCAAGGAGGCAGTGAGTTAGGGAGGGAGGGAGGCAGTGAGTCAGGGAGAGAGGGAGGCAGTGAGGGGAGTATTTTGAGTCTGGTAGCCACCTTTTAGTGCAGTACACACAAGGACCATGGTCCAATCAGCAGATGGTAAGAAACTGATGAACGTCTGATTACATGTATGGACTCTCACCTGTAAGATCTTGGCCATGTCTCCCTTCTCGGCATAGACAGTAAGCAGTGCCATGTAGGTGTCTGGTCCTGGCTCAATGCCTGCAGTCTTCATGACTGGAAATATGTTCTCTGCACTCGCCACATCACTGCACAACAGATGAACCACAGTGAAAACCATGTACAGACAACATAAGGTTGAGATCAATTGTAAGTAAACTATGTAATATGATCACATACAAGTCACTCATGACATGTTCCCTCCTTTTAGACCCTAGGTATTGGAAGTATATGAATCTTGTGTTGCTTACCCCGCACGGGCATGGCACCTGTCACTAGGGAGTTGAAAACAGCTTCTGTGATTGGCAGATCCTTGCTCTTCATGAATCCCAGGATTGTGCTGTCAGGTGAACACAATATTAACAGTTAGAGAATGCAGAGATACTAAAGTCATACTGACGTCGGGTTCTTTAAGGTATAATACCTGGCTCCATCTATGTTTCCCTCTTGGCAGTAGGCAGCAATCAATCTCTGGAAGGTTACCTGAGAAGAGGCAAGACATTATTTCATATGTTAATCAGCATAGCTAGTTCATTAGGTTTCAACCCTGCTAATCCTTGTGTAAGTTGAACTATCCAGAAGCCTGGTTACTTACCCTGTTGGGCTGGACATTGGCTACCTCCATCTTAGCCAGGAATTCAGTGGGGGAGAACTTAAACTCATTCTGCAGGTAGACCTTCAGCAGAGCGTTGTAGTGGCTGGCATCATACGAGGCACCTGGAAGAAAGTACAAACACAGTTATAGAAAAAAAAAAAAAAAGTGAAATTACCAAATAGTTTCCTGTGACAAATCCAAGAAAGACATCTATGACCATGACCATGTTCCTGCAAACAGAGACCCCCTCCAGGCTGACACAACCTTGTCAGAGGAACTAGCCCTTACCCATCTCTAAGAGCTTGTCCCAGATGCGGTGTGCCAGCTCGGTGCGCTCTTCCAGGGGGCATTCCTGGTAACAAGGAGCCACAGCTTCGTAACAGCAACAGGGCCTGGTTGCCACTAGGGTAGCCTGGAGAGGGGGAGGAGAGGGCATAGAAGGTGAGAGTGACTTTTTGCTACATACAACACCCCCCCCCCCCCCCCCCCCCCCGTAATTCGCACCCTGTTGTGTGTGTCGCAGCGTGTGACCTGTCCTGCAGAGGTCGTGGAACACGCGCATCAGCAGAGTTTTGGTGACGCGGCCGGTCCTCCTTACCGAGTTGTCCAGCTTGGCCAGGGCCCAGTCGAACTGCTTGATCTGCTTGGAACGCACCCCCACACCGGCCCTTGCGGCGCGGGGGACCCTGCGCTGCTCCGGGGCCACCCGGAGTGACGCACACCGGCATATGGCCACAAGCACCTGGGTAAGAAAATATGGGCGGTATGAAAGATGGAACACTGGTTCGTTCATCCTCTAAATCCCTGTTTCGAAGCTGACCAGAAAGAGAGAGCCCAAAAGTATTATGTGAGGCATGCAGTACCTGGAAAAATCTAGTCTATAACTTACATGTACTTCATATCAAGCCCTACTGTGGACATGGGAGCTATGTTTCATTGTGTAAAAGCTATGTGGATCTTCCCCAACTGGGCATCATTCCACAATCATGACCTTGACGTGAAATCTCCGATGATACATTGGCTGCCCTTGTTTCCTGTAGTAATGAACGACTATATTCCCATTGTGTTTAGCTAGCTATGTGTTGTATGTGGTGTCGAGGATACCTATTCAAAGTCATCTGGCTCCTTCGTTCACTAAGTTCAGCACAGCATGCTAGCTAGCAATCCAAAATGGACTTACTGTGGCTAGACATAACATCTTTATTAAGTAGTGTAAATGTGGCATACGGATCAGGTTTATGTGCATTCTAAGATCTAGTTACGTTATGAACGATTCAAATGTTTTGGTTACACAAGCATCAAGTTTGCACATTATATAAATAGGGAGCCATCTTTGTCGCATGATGTACCTTAGCACAATTTGATAACCATGTGTCTGATTAACCTATTAGTGGATTACATTTTTATTGTGCAATTTTGCATTCGTTTGACATTGACTCTCAATGACAACCGCAGGATGACACAAGCAAGCATGGACCGGCGAGTTAGCACACGAGCATCACTGCATGGGATACCTGGATAAGCTGCTGTTTCCAATGACCACTTGTCTTGGGCACACACCGAGTCCTTTTCCACCAGTGGTACCGCTGAACAACCGGCTAAGCGGCGGTCCATTTCTGTTTGTTCCTGTAATCTGTAGCAAGCCCGAAGGCGAAAATTTAAGTAACCGTGTTGATCTCAAGAGCGCAGCCATGTTTAACCTGAACGACGACAGTGGAAGGGCATCCGCACCACGTGTGATAGGTCAAAGTGCGTCAGACGAAAACATTTGAGCTTGTGGGGGCGTGCAATGAGCGTTTCCAGTCAAACCGTTGTCACCATCGAACTCGTTAGTTTTAGGTAATCTCGTGTTTAGATATTTAATTATGAATATTTGAGTATTGTAAATAAAATAAAAATATATATCTTATAAATGCATATTTGAACGAGTCATTTTCCATGCTACACCTCTTATGTCGTTGTAACTGTAATGTACCATATACACATTTTGTAATCCATAGACGCACGTGAACTCGCTCTCATTCTGCTGCATGAGTTGCTGGTGCGTTAAAGCAATATTACATGGTGTAGTTAGACCGGCGTGATCTACACAGAACCACGTTGGAAGCATCTTCTGATGGAAGACGACACTTATAGTAACATTGATCGGTTGATGGTGTCAGTGTATGGCTCTTGATAGGTATACAGATATAGTCTCCAAGAAACGAGTGGTCAGCAACTACAGTAGCCTAACAGGTAGGCTATAGCCGACGTCACATTCATAACAATTTAACTATTGTACGGTTGGCGCTTGTGCAAACAATGTTCATGTTCGTTAAAGGCTGTTACCATAGAAATCCTGGTGGCATGCTTTGTCCCTACAAATGTGTAGAATTGGTTAACTCTATTTATTTGGTCAATTAACAACACCAATGAGATCTGGCCAGTAATGTGCAGCCCGTAAATAGAATGATCAAGAAACGAAACCATTACCTGGACCAAACAAACAACTCCACACAGACTACCACTCTGGTCATTCACATCAAGCAAAACAGTCAAACTGACACAACAACATTATGGGACAGACGCACAATGAAAGTCAAGAAGAGCCTATGGATAGACAAACTGAAAGCATAGCATTGCCAGTACGAGTACTACTAGTCTCTGCTATTTAATCCCAATAGGTAATGTCCATATTTAAATAAACAACATTTGCAGCTGCAACCCCCTTGGATCCGCCAGTACTTGGCTCACTCTGACCTCAACCGTCTGTGAAGCGCCACCAGCCATTCCCCACAAGCTGCTTCTGGTTGTTTGGACGGGGCGTCTCTCCCGGTGGGGCTGTATGGAGAGGCTGATAGGGTCCAGCTGGGGGTCAAGCAGGGTAAAGGTCACCCAGGTGGTGTGTTGTCAGGCGTGGGTTGATGCCCCGGTCCGGGCCGTCGCCCTGCAAGGCCTTGTGGTCCATCAGCAGCCAGCGGAGGTCCAGAAAGGTCGAAGTGTGTCAAGTCTTTCCCCTCTCCACTCTCCAGGGCACACACAAACACATAGACGCGTGCTGCCTCTACACACATTCATACTGTCCACATAGGATCCAACTGCTACTACAACCCAAACACGCACACTGTACACACTTGCCTCAGACCCCCCCCCCCCACGGTGCGCGCATCCCCTCTCTGGGACACACACACGCACACACACATACTTCCCACACCTCACCCCACGATGTACAAATGCAACCCTGTTGTGTGACTGGGACCAACTGACAGGGAACAGAGGCCGACGCCCCCAGGCTCATCCACCCAGGCCGGGGCTGTCGAGATCCTGTCAGTGCCACTGCCCATCTCTGGGGGGGAAAGGAGGCACCAGGGAGAGCAAGGCTGACTGGGCAGGGCTGGTAGATACAACCAGCCTTTGATGGCACACATTCTCATGAATATGGCAGCACATGCCTGTACTTTCCTGGAGCTTCCTATTCCCTGTGCGCCACAGTACGACCCATCCCCACCACGGCTACCTCAGCCCAGGCTCCAGACCTCAGGATGACAGCACGGAGAGCCTGGAAGCTCCAGCCCTGTTTTGCTACAGTTTTTTTGTGTGTGTGTCTTATTCCCCGCGTGTCCCCTATCAGTACTGAGCCGTGAGATAACAGACAGCAGCCTTCCAAACACACACCGCCGTCTCATCCCGTCCGCCTTGTCTCACCATCCCTCACTCCCTCTTTTATAATTTAGCCTAAGAAAATCTTCCCCCTGATCATGCATTAAAGATCACTCTGGTTTCTAACTGCCTTAGCAGGGTGAGAATGACAGCAGACAAGCAGGTGGGGGGCGTTTGTTTTCTCTCTCCTCTTCCTGAGCTGTCCTCCTGTCTGCTTGCAGTAGGTCGGATCTGGACAAGCAGCAGCTCATGAATGGGGAACACAGATCCGATTCAAGCCTCTTCCCTGGCTATGTTCACCCGTGAGGTGTCAACCAAAGAACCACTGCTGTCAAAGTGTCTTCTTTGCAAATTGAACTGGCCTGCCAACCAGAACAATCCAGTGATTATAATAATTCTGTCAGTAACCTTCGGCAATAATATCTACTGTATTGGGGTACTGCCACCGTATGTCACTAGTGCAGCCACCATAGCATCCTCCATGGTCTTTTTTTAATTTTGTGGGTGTGTGTGATGGCTGCAGAGACATCTAGAAGGCAGGCTATCCTGTCCGAGGGGAACTGAGCCTTTTCTGTGGGCATGTGAGCTAAAAGTAGGATGCTTTGGGGAGCGGACTGAATTATATAGGAGGGAGGCAGGGCCGAGGGGTGTCATCAAGCCCCTGACTGCCCTCCCTCCTGTCTTTTTGTCTCTCTAACTCTCTTTCTCTTCAACTCTCTCTCACTCCTTCTCCAACTCTCGCTCTTTCTCAATCTCCCCTCCCCCCTCCCTCATTTTTTTTATTATTCTCTCAATTTCTCTCCACCCTCGACATCTCTCTGTCTCTCTCTCTCTTCCACTTATTTTTCTTTATCTCTATCACTCCAAACTGAATGACCTCAGAAAAGGGCCGTGTTCTATTTTTCCACAGCATGAATGCATCTGTGTAAGTCATCAATTATTCATCGCCATATATCTATTATTTACGGATTATTTTCACTTCTTTACTAAAATACTTTTGCCGTTCCCCCTCCCGCCTCTTAATTGATAACCTTGCCCAGTCAGTCTATATAAACAAACCCCTCTTTTCTTCCTTCCGTTCTTCATTCCCTCCTCCCTTTCCACCCAGACTTTCTGCCGCAGCCAGCGCAGCGTGAAATGTGCTCAGGTAGATGGAGAGCTACCCTCTAAGTGACCTAACGGATGTGTTGACAGAACTCCTGTCCAGGTGTGGTCACAGCACTCCTGTCTCTTCATCCAACGTTGACACTCCCTCCCTCACATTCTGCCTACGCCAGCGCTTTCTGCTTGCCAGGTGTCAGAGCCAGCCTCTCCACCCGCCATCACACACTACCACTGCCCTGCCCCTCCGAGACCAGACCTCAAAACGACCATATCACATGACTTCCCCGCTCCCCCAGCCCCACAGAGAGCGAGGGAGGGAGATGATGACTGGATGCTTGGAGAGAGAGGGAGAGGAAGAGAGAATTGTGTGTCCCTGGGGAGCAGTTCCTGTCTGTGTGGATCAGGAAGTGGGAGATGACTGCAGCAGCAGAACTTTCCCTGGTGTGAAGACAGTTGTTCTCCCTGGACCCTGGTGAGCCCGAGTGTCACATGTGTGAACATCACAGGTTTCAACCGGTGGCAACTAAAGCAGACACCAAACAGGGATGGTTTACACCAGGGAGATACGGCAGTGTTGGGATATTGTGTGTGTGCGTGCATGTTTGTGTGAAAACCGTATTTCTTGTGTGCCGATCCTCTAAAGTGCAGCAGGCATGTTGTCTCTCCTTGGTGGATGTGGATATGGAGACAGAAACAGGGATAAGTAGTAGCAGTGTCTTTGCTCAGGACTGCAGGCTTGTTGTAGTTTCTAATCTAAGATGCCCCAGGCTCTGCCAGGAGCAGCACGACTGATAGGCATGGTCTTGGGAAAGACACCTGTGACACGCGCACACACACAAACAAGCACACGTACACACACACACACACATGCATTCACATGTATTACAAATACACACATGTACATACACATACTGTATGGCAGGGAAGGCCAAGGAGTCAGACTTCAATCTCGTTTCTGAAAGCTGGAGTTGATCCCAACAAAACGTACAGGAGTGTTACTAACGATGTCGAGAAGGCAGAACCTGAGCTCCAGTGTAAAACCATTCCCCCTTTCCCTCAGTAAACCCTCCTCAGGGCTTAATCATCGCTTGTCCTCCGCCTCTGTGTTCTCGTGCCTCACATTAAATAACCATAATTACACCAAATCGACACGTCCTCCCCCACACACACACACACACACACGAAGAAGCTGTCAACTATTTATTTTGACATTCAGACAACAGTAAAGCAGTGTATTGTTTTACTGTGTCTCTTCCGATAGTTATCAACCGCTTCCATCTTCCATAACAGCCGACGAGAAGCCTGGCGTTAGTCAGACAGCTCTCTGTCCAAACAGACAAGGGCAGCTCGGGACATTGTTACAGCGATCTGACAACACGGTGACATCTGAGTCCCGCACGCTCGGATCATCACGGGGCCCATTGTTATATCGATATTAGCTCCCTCACGCTCCAACACCTTGATCTCTCTCCTCGTCATCCGCTTCCCGCCGTGTCTCTCCTCATCACGGTCCTCCCAGCGGCCCCTCGCCCGCCCTGCCGGCACGCACGCCTGCCGGAGCGTGCTGACACGAAGGCGGATGATGGCGGTGGAGGGGGGAAAGGGGCGCATCTTTACCCATACCTCTACCCTCACAATGTCAGCCACCGGTGTGTGGATCTGTGTGTGGATGGGTGGATGTGTGTGTGTGGGTGTGGAAGTGGGTGTGGATGTGTGTGTGTGGATGTATGTGTGTGTGTAGATGGCTCGATGGATGTAGCCGGATCTCAGTGCAGGAATGTGGGTCTGGAGATCAAGAGTGAAAGGAGGGGTGGGATAAATGAAGGGGGCTGTTTCTGTCTGTATGTGAATGTTTTAATGATGCCTCTGGCTTGGATATAATCACTTGAGGATTATGTCTGCCTTCTTGGTCAGGCCCTTTTGCTCTCTCTCTCTCTCTCTCTCTCTCTCTCTCGCTCGCTCGCTCTCTCTCTCATACTTCTCATGCCATCTCACCCTTCACCCCCATATGTATTGTTAGAATCACTGAAGGCCGGAATCTGAAGAATAAGCTGCACTGTGCTGCCCAGCCAAACATTCTGTATATTTACACACTCACACACACACACACACACATAAAGATTACAACCCTGCATGAGTAGAATATCACCCCTTCACATCCAAACAGTGGACAGGGAATAAGATCTGTTTAATACTGACTATAGAAGATTCAACACAACATCATTAAAGATCATCAAAAAAGACTGAAAAGAAAGTGTAATTTTGGGCCCTGCGCACACACACATACACCCACACACACCCACTCCTCTCCACACACACACACACACACCTAATCCCACCACCCACACACCCACTCCCCTCCACACACACACACACACCTACTCCCCCCCCACACATACACACCTAAACAATCTAGTAGTGGCAGCTGGAGTAGGTTGAGAAGAAGCAGGTGTGACAGTGTGCAGAGCCTGGGAGACTCTCTGACAGTGGAGGTACGGAACACATCCACACAGGTTCGGCCAAAAAGAAGATTAGGACGTTTCCCCCAGGCTCAGCAAGTGAACAAGGGGGGGGGGCTATTTTGGTGTGTGTGTGTGACAGCTACAGAGTGTGTCCTACACACACTGTAACTGGCCTACAAGTACAAACAGACATGTGATTCTTATCAGCACAAGGTCCCTCAGAAGAAAAAGCCAGTAAAAATAATGGTCAGCTGAATTCTCAGTATGATAGTATGAAAAGTATATATAATAATGTAAAATGTAAAGAGATTTTCATAAAAGTGAACATGTAGCGCAAGTAGCTGTGCATCAACCAGGCTTACTGCTGAGCACTAAGTGTCTCGAATAAGTTGTGTATAATTTAGTTGGTTAGTATATGTGAGGGTATTTGCGACCATGTGTGGGACCTTCTGCAATATATATAACCATATAGGTAATTTCAAACCACTTTTTGATTACAGTACAGGAACAGACAACGGCAGCTCTTTGTGCGGTTTATTATTGATGAGCACGGGTGCATTATATCATCACTATGTTCAAGGCAAGTGCCAGCAAATGGGATTTAGTTTCTCATTTAGTTTGAATTCAAACACATACTATTTGATTATGTTGTGAAACTCTCAATAGCAATAATCTTATTGATGACCCTGCTTTTCTTCTTGAATGCATATATCTTACGTTATGTGTATACATATTGCAGGAGTTTCTTTGAATCTATTTCAAATACCATCCTCTCCAGCTTACTCAGACACACACACACACAGGCACACACACTCACACCCACTCGCACACACACAGCAGTGCATTTGCAGTAATCACGCATACCTCCAGTCTTTCACACGGCCGATTAGCATAATATTCTAATGGTGTTGATTACTAATAAGTCATTAGTTTGGAGGCAGAGTGTGCTAGGAGAGGGGAGGCAGGTCACGAGAGGCAGGGCAGGGGAGGCAGGTCAGGAGAATCAGGGCAGGGGAGGCAGGCCAGGGGAGGCAGGGCAGGGGAGGCAGGGCAGGGGAGGCAGGCCAGGGGAGGCAGGGCAGGGGAGGCAGGGCAGGGGAGGCAGGGCAGGGCAGGGGAGGCAGGGCAGGGGAGGCAGGCCAGGGGAGGGGAGGCAGGCCAGGGGAGGCAGGCCAGGGGGGCAGGGCAGGGGAGGCAGGGCAGGGGAGGGGAGGCAGGCCAGGGGAGGCAGGCCAGGGGAGGCAGGCCAGGGGGGCAGCGGTGCTCATCCATGCACATTCAGACAGGGCGCTCTGACATCAGTGTGAAGAAGGCCCGACGAGGAGAAGCACACTCCCATCTTGCCCAGACAGCCTAGGGGCCATCCTACTGGGGCTGCGGCACACACACTTTTACCTCTCGATTGTGAGACGCACACGCGCACAAACGTCCTGAGGTTCGGCCTGAAGGCTCAACACACTCAAATCTACATGCTGAGCACTCAGTGTTTCTCGCATGCATACACAACCGCTTATTTAATGACATACAGTGCACACCACTCACATGGATCTGCCTCATGCATGCTTCATGAAAGACCTAACTCAACTTCAGTCGATTAGCATGAAACCAAAGGTGAAAAGTATGTGACGGAAAGAGCAACAGTTGAATCCTGAACTTAACAGCACCTGAACTTTTCACTAAAAGAAACAATCTTTTAAACTGTATGACATTTAGTCATGACATCAATTGGTTTCCTGTGCTCAGCTTGGCCAATAGTCCAGACTGAGCTTTGGCGGCCATTTTACCTGGCCAGCTAAAAGCCCAAGGCTCCCAGGAGATTCATCCTGTCTCACCCTGGCGACAAGGTGACCTTCTCCTGACAGTGGCACTGTCCTCCCCTCTCCGTGTCTCTCTCATGCGCTCCTCTCTCTCTCGCACACACAATTCCTCAAAGGTTCCTCACTTCTGTTCACACCTTTGACACCCACAGCCCTGAGCCAAATGACATTTGGAAAAACTGGAACTGCCCCTTTATGTAGCCCTTTTCCAATTCCGCTTATTTTGGTGGGTGCCTCCTCGTATCCCCTCTCGCAACACATTGCTGGGGTGGGAGGGCTCTACCTGACTTAACCTTTCAGCACCTCTCACGTCAACCAATTCCAACCCAGACTTCAATCCCAATTGCCACCAATGGGAAACATGTACTTTTATCCATGTGGAAAGGTTTTTTTGTCCCTCTTCCAGCCTTCTTAGCCGTGTGTGTGGTCAATTCTCTTCTTGAAGCTGTTAGAAGAAAAAAGCGTTGATTGGGCGTCCTTGCTCATTAAAACATTTTCTATTCGACTTCACTTCCAGCGTTTGAGCCCTGCTTTCCTCATCTAATGAGCGTGGGTGAGAACACAAACAAACAAATGGCACAAACAAACAAACCTATCAGCGCTGTCACCATCATCTGAGGAGACGCGTGCCAACCGAGCGCGTGATTGGATTGTTACACAAACAAACAGTAGGTAAACAAGGGTGAACCTGATGATATATCACCCAACCTGAACCCCCAGAGTGTCTTAAAGATGCACAAGGCCCGGACTCAGATCCTACTTCCCTCTCCATCCATCTCTCTCCCTCTCTACTCTCTCTCTCTCTCTCTCTCTCTCTCTCTCTCTCTCTCCATCCATCTCTCTCCCTCTCTACTCTCTCTCTCTCTCCCTCTATCTCTCACTCTCTCTCCCTCGCTACTCTCTCTCTCTCTCTCCCTCTCTACTCTCTCTCTCTCTACTCTCCTTCTTTCTCTTTACTTTCTCTGTCTTTCTCTGTCTTTCCTTTCTCTTTCTGTCGCTCTCCCTACTCTCTCTCTCTCTCCATCAGTGCGTCAGTTCCTCCGTGTGTGAAGCCTCCTCTCTGTGATTTGTGGTGGTGTGTAATGTCAGCCGCGTCGTCTCGTATTACTCGCTGCCGTGGTGAGGAGACTCCGTGTGCCATCGCGCTCCGCTGAAGACGCCCTGACAGGATCGGTCCCCCCTCCTCTCTGGCACTTATCAGTTAGAGTCTGCGTTCCCCGGGGGAGGGAGATTACTGTCGCGCGGCCTCTGTATTCTGCTGGCCTGTGAAAACAGAGCCCTGGGGGCGTTTGGGAAGATGGGGAGGGGTTGGGGTGGGGGCGGGCCAGGGTGGGGTTGGGTGGGGGCTGTTTTTTCAGGAGATCATGGAGAGCTAGTGAGAAATGTATTTTTTGGGACGAGGTGAGGAAATGTGTTGTGCTCCAGTATTGCTCCCAGTCTAACACAGACAGCCCTGAGTTTGTCTCACTCAGCGCATCCTGTCCCACTCATTGGCTCTGTGTCTCCCTCTTTTCAGACTCTCCCTCTTTTTCTCTTTTTCTCTTTTTTCATTCCCTACGAGCTGCCTCTTGCTCTATCAGTCTTTCAGACATCCCTGCTTTGCATGTGATCCCATCATGCACCTGTCTAAGAAAGCTCAACATCATTCGTATCGTGATAGGATGTGGTATTATCGCATGGTTTTATTTTCTGTCCGACCAACCGTCCATTTGTCATTGGCCCATCCATCCACCCATCCCTCCATTCACCTGCCCTTTGGTGCCTGTCCACCCCTGTATCCATATCTGTCTACTCCGTTGCCTACAGACACTCTCTCTGTCCATCCCTCCATCCTTCCCTCCCTCTGTCGGAGGGGCCCGGTGGCAGGGCGGGGCGGGGCTTTGACGGGCTGGATGGCCTGTCAGAGAGGGTGTGGAGGGAGTGTGAAGGAAGCTGTCACGCCATTTCAGGATCATATGCTGGGTGTCACCCGCGTATCTCCACACCAGCCTCCTCCACCGTCCCCTCCCCAGCCCTCGCAGCATCATATCCCTACAGAACACACCAGCTAACACATTTATACACAAAAACACACGCTGCTTGACACGTTCACACCCTAACACACACCCTGGGAAAACCATCGCCGCGGTGCCCTGTGGAACTCACACATTGATACTCCCCGAGTGAAGAGGCGCGTTTCAGATCGCTACGTTCCATTAGAGCGACCAGATATGCACCAAAATTGTCCACCTTCTCCCCCTCAGCATGTCTAGCCCCTGTCCTTTCCTCGCGGAGAAGAGCACACATGCAGAAATGTATTAAACAAGTGCACACTTCAGGAAACGGCATGGAGGACGAGGCAGGGAGAGAAAAACCTTGCTGTTGTCTCTGGTGTGTGTGGTCTATCTCTTCCTCTCTCACGGTAAAGCCCCTGAACCAGGTAGAGGGGTCACTGCTGGATAACAGATTCACACACCAGTGATCATGGCATCCACCCCCCCACCCCCTTTCCCCCACCAGCCTCACACTCTCATCCCATTCCCCCTCTGCCACAAACCCACACATCCCACGAGGGGCCTATGTGTTATCACTGCATATCGACATCAAAGATACTGCAAGGGCGGTGGCAGTGGGGCTTATGGTATGTGGATGTGTGTGTGTGCCCGAGTGTGTGTCCAAGCATGTGTGTGTGTGTGTGCGTGTAGACCAAGGAGTCCAAGGAGATGCACAGCTGTCGTTTCACGTTATCCAGGATGAGAGGGGGCCAGAGCAGAGCAGAGGATGAATAAATGAAGACGCTGCAGACTGGGCCTCATGTTAAATGTAGAAGGGCTAACTGAGCAGACCGCGGCCCAGGCCGGTGCCCTGGTCTCTGGGTGAGTATTGAGGAGTCTTGGGCAGACTGTGGTGTTGGCGTCTGGAGCCTGCTCTAGTGACGTGTGTGCTAATTGGAAGCTCAGCAGGATGGGCGGTGGCGTTGGCGGAGGGTGGAACAGAGTGCTCCAGCCACAACACTGAGCTGGGACCCCAGAGAATGCCTTCAAACCTGGCTGTCAGCTGCTGTTAGATCACAGCCCCTTCCATGGGCATGTGTCATAGTTGTGCACCCTCCACACACACCCACAGACCCACACACTCTGACAAATAAATGTACACTGCACACACACTCACAGACATGGACACGCAAACACTTTTTGTTCCAACGATCAAATCATCAACAGGACTCGCATGAACTGTTGTTGTTGTTGTTGGAGTCTCTCATCATCTCCCGTTTCAGTTCTCACCTTTTGATCTGTGAGGGAGAGAGTCAGGAGTGGGGTTTGCTGTGTCAGCGGGGCTGTTTTGTCCTTGTGCATATTTAAATGACATCATCAATAATGGACGGAGCCCTATCAGTGGCAGAGCAGGCTGACATCAGAGTGCAGCCAGCATCTCAGATACAACTATGTGGGTCAGACTGCAGACTGAATCTTTAATTACCGCGCCAGCTCGTTAGCCTTGTTTGCCTCGCTAGCTAACGACCCTCTATGCAGTGCACCCTGGGAAGGACAGCGCTCAGTGCACCAAGCTTGCCACTCGGGGTTTCAAGGACTGGGTGACGCACAGTGAGATACTAAACCTTTTGAATGTTTCATAAAATCATAAAAAATGCACAAGCAAATACATCATGTGAGCTTCAATCCTTCAACTAAAGCAGGTTGGTCAGTGACATGATTGTCATGTCATGTTGGCTGCAGTTTTGAAGCTCATAAAGTAGTTACATCTAGCTAACCAAGATTGCGATCGAGTGGATGTTTCACATTGTAGGTGTGCTTCTCCAGCTCTTCATATTATCCATAGGTCTGTAAGCTCTCAGCTCCACAGGAGAGAGAGAGACATAGAGAGAGAGATTGAGAGAGACATAGAGAGAGAGAAAGAGAGAGAGAGCGAGAGAGAGAGACACAGGAGGAGGAAGGGGAGAGTGAAGCGAAGGAGAGATCAGAGACGAGCCCTACTCCTCTGAGACCACTCTTTCTGTCTATCCGTCTCTCCCACTCCATTACTTATGCCACTTCCTGGAACTTTACTCCTCTCTCATCTCTTTCTTACTTCATCCTAACCACTCTCTCTCTCTCTTTATCTCTCTCTCTCTCTTCAAAGACTCTGAACATCTCTCCATCTCCATGCAGACAAACAAATCCGGCTTGTTTTCCAGCCAGGAATCGATGCTCATTCAAATGTCAAGTTGAGACAGAGGTGGGCTTCTGCATGCTCAGGGAAAAGGCTGTCCTTGCTTTGTTAAATGATTTCTTCCAGCTGAACTCTCCACCAGTCGGAGAGAGCCGCAGGGACATGGGTCAAAGACACATAGAGACACTCCAGAGAGTTTCTAGGGTCACCTTGCAGCAAGCTCAATCAATCAGTTGAATTTGAATTGTGCACTAATGATAACCAGTAACACAACCTGGACCCCTTAGGCGCTCGTTAAAGCCTAATGGCATGAAATAGAAGAATCCCTGGGTAGGGGGGGAATCAGGAGACAAACCAGTTCTTGCATCCTCATCTTCCTGGCTTCTCTCCTTCATTTGGCCCAGATTATCCTCTTCATGCGGATACATCTGCTGTAGCCTAGATGGATGGATACCACAGGAAGCTTTTGGACGTCATGTGTGATGACATCATGTCTAAATAACAGAGGCCACTGCCTACCTGCGTGTCAGAGTGTTTAAGCAAACCTACAGTACATATACTAGACAATATAATGCATTTTTCATGAGGAAGGTCTAACATTCCAATTTCTTGAACAACAGAATCTCCCTGCCTCTTTTTCCTCACCAACCAAACTGTATGCGGTGTTGTGCATGGTAGTACTCTTCCCTGCCACTAGATGGTGACACCATGCCACTGTGAGGTCACTCGGAACTTGGTTCCCCCTCTCTCACTGCACTCAGGCTGAAAGTCAGAATGGCAATTATCTCTTAGCCTACTTATCCACGTTTAGAAAAGACTACTGTATTAAAATCCATTAGTGTACAGCAGATTGTGAATCTCTCCATCTCCTTCCAGATTGTCTCATTGCTGGGAGAAGCTATTGAAGAAGGATCCTTGTTTACCAGATGTCCCTACACCTAAATTGCACCTAATTTTCTCTGCGCATAATTACATTATAGTGAGTACTTTGCTGTTTTATACAGTAGTCAGAGCCAGTTATGTTCTCTCAGCTGTCAACATATGGCAACAGGGCATGCTACCACAACAAAGATACAGAGGAAAGACACACCTTAGAATCTCACGTTTGAAGGAGTGGGTGTGGCCAGACATATGTCCATGGACACAATGTAACTATCTGGCAACAGATTTGTCACGGAGTGTTCCGCCCCTTTGAGTAATCCGCATTGGGCAGCTGTGCTCGTTCATATTCACCCCCGCAGCACTTACACTCGGGCCTGCTGATTACAGATCAAAAAGGTCCGGAAAAATCCTGGGAATGGCACAGGCAGAGGTCTTCTGCCGTTTAACAAACAGCTGTTTAATGAGTGTAATCCCATTAAAGAGGGTGAGCAGCTTGGCCCCTCTCTCAACACGCGCTTGTACAGTCCATGCACACACACACACACGCACACACACACACACACTTATTTTGTAGGAACGGAAAAACAGGACAGAAACTCAATTGAGAAGGTAAACAAGGCTACCTCTTCTCATCATTCACCCACTATGCCTCCTCTTGTGCCTCTCTCTAGACCAACACATACACACACACACACAAACACACACACACACACACACACCCTCTGTCAGTAGGGGGATGGACACCGGACAGTAGATCCATCAAGACCAACGCTCAGCGACCATCATTAAAAAGTCATCACTATGGAGACCATGGAGTAAGAGCTTTTCATTGCCATGGAAACTGTGGAGTGTAGTCTAGATCTTTATTTTTCCCCAAAAGTGGCCCTTAACTTGTGTATGGCCTCTTCTCAACCCCACAGCTAAAAGACAGACAATCACTTGGCCACGTTTTAGTTTCAAAGGCAAGGGCACAGAGCGGAATTATTTTTGCAAGATTGAAAATAAATGGCCTATTATATACAATACACAGTCATAGTAGTAAGTATGATGGCCTTAAAAAAAAGAGAGATTCATTGTCAATCCACGGTCAATGAGAATCGCATACATTGACCGCTTGTAGTAGAGGAAGACAGGACTGTTCTTGGTGGCAGATAATTATTATTTATCGGTAGAGGTTCTAAGAGGAAAAAACACACAACTATCATGGTACATCGCTGCATGTTATAAAAGGCTTTGCCATTCAGCTATAAACCAACTAAAACCATTCTGGCCAAGAATATTTTGGCAATGCAGTGTCATTGTGAGTGATATACACGAGAACCAATCCTGCTTGTCTATGTAATAGGCTATAGCCAATCCAGTTGACAAAAGAAAATGTCCCACCCCCTGTGTTGGACGTTCAGCAAAGAGATGCTGCGTTCGGTCAATGAGGGGGAGAACGTCATCTGTTTTATGCATTGAACTAGCTAAGGTAGCTAGCTGGTTAGCCAGATCAGTAGCCAGCGAGCAATTATATCTAAATTAGCTCAAACATATTTGTTCTCCAACATATTTGTTCTCAATCAGCCCGAGCAATTCATAGTGCTACATCGTTAAGGGTGCCAATCATGCTTCAAAAAACACACAGTCGCCGACTGTGTTTTTAGCTGGCTAGTCAACACTTAAGTAGCTAGTGCTAGCTAGCTAACTAGCAAAGCTAGGATCATCCACTGACAGTTGATTCGTTAAATACCTCATTTGAACAAGGCAGATAAACCTAAGTAACTTCGAGTCTACAAGAAGGACAAACGTTAAGTGGCTATTTGGTTTCCTTCAAGAACGTAAGTACTCACGACTGGATACTAGTTGATGTTAGCTAGACAGCTAACCTGTCTGGCCAGGCTGGAATAAGTGAAAGTGAGCTAGATTGTTTGTGCTAACCATAATTTGTAACAAACGCCAGTGCACAAAACAAACTATCGAGTATCAAGCTAGTAATACTATCAGCGATACTAACTAGTTAAGTTTAGGCCGAGTACGCTAGACATGTGATCTTATTAATCACAAGTTTGACATCTAACGTTAGCTAGACATGACTATGAGTAAGGTAACAACGTGTTAGAAATAGGCAGATACTATTAAATGATTGTTAAGAGCTACTTTAGCTAGGTAGTTTGCTTGTGCCAATATGTTTACTAACAACAAAACAAAATGTTTAGTAAACTACAGTAGCTAGCAAGCTGACTTGGGAATGTAGCGAGCTAGCTACAGGTGTATGTGGTTAACCTGACACCATTATGCTAGTAAGGAGGGAGACACAGAACATAATATTTCAACTTGGTTCAAACTTAATTACTAGCTAGCTAACGCCGAAAAATAGTTGATCTGGCCCGAGCTAGTTAGGTAGCATTTAAACGCATAACATAATTGACAGCAAGACGAAAGTCGCCCAAGTTTCTATATAGCAAGCAAGCTAGCTGAAAGCAAATCAACCGTGACGTTTTCTGAAATAGTACTGAAAATGTGTCAGTTTTGAAACGAAATCAGCAACGAATCGTTTGTCATAGGCCATGTCGACAACCTCGAAGGCCTGTAGTGCGTATACCAGTTTCTGTGAGGTTGGTGCTTCCAAGAGGGGCTGGTACATGTGTTCTGTTGGGCAAACTAGCTTGTTTATGCTGTGCTCCGTACGTGGTCACCGTGTCTCCGGTGGAAGGGGACACTTCATTTGAGTTTGTCACTGACTTGTCACCCAGAGAGGGAGGTGCGTACTCCTGTGGAGATACAAAATGGCCATCATCACTCACTTGTTTATATTGACACCTGGTTGCCAGGTCGTGACCCCAGTTCCTCTGAATGCTGCTAACAGTGCACCAGAGAGCTGGCAAAACACGCACATACACACCAGTGCGCTCATACACATGCCTGCACTAACACACTTTCAGGAGTTTATTAATATTTTTTTTAGGCATGACTCATGTAATAGCACCCGCCTTGTTTTTCTAAATACTTTTGTGTATGTCCTGCTGTTACACCCGACTTTGACCTCAGAGTTGACATTTAGTCATTTATCAGACGCTGTTATCCAGAGCGACTTACAGAAAGTACAGGGACATTCCCCCGAGGCAAGTAGGGTGAAGTGCCTTGCCCAAGGACAAAACGCCATTTGGCACTGCCAGGAATCGAACCAGCAACCTTCTGATTACTAGCCCGATTCCCTAACCTCTCAGCCATACTGACCCTGTTGATGTACTTCAGAAAGAGGAGAGACATGATCGGGGGTACATGGTACGCTACTACACACACAGTACCCCTACAGTTGGATGAGCTCCGTCGCTATAGAAACAACTCGACTGCCACTCCAGCTCTGTAACCATGGAGACGTCCGGGAAAAGGCATGACATCAGCCCTGTGGTTGCATCACTGCAGAGCCAGCGACACCGACCATAGGTGGCGGTCCGTTCCTCCTGGTGTGTGCGCGTACAGGCCACGGGGACGGAAACCCCGTGAGCGTGAGCTTTGTTGTCATTAATTGCCGTCAGGATTCGGTTGAAAAGTGCTGGCTTTAATGTAATAAGCCGAGGGAGGATGAACCTCAGCGACTAGGCCTGGGAACAAAGGCAAGGTGGGCGGTACTCCCTGAGAGGCATCAGAGGGTTCTAAACCCAAGCTTCCCCGTCGCCAGGGTAACTCTACTTCAAACGGGCAGCCTCACATCCTGCCGGCCACAATGGCTGGCAGGGTTAGGCAGGGGACTGACTGCAGGTGATTTGTGTTGGTTTGGCATCACACAAAACACAAAACCCCTTGAATCCATATTCAGTGAGATGGGTCCACTTGGTGTACTGTCATGCTAATGGTAGCGTAGCATTAAGGCCCCAAGTTTTAATGAGGAGAGACATTAAGCCCTGTCGGAAGCGTTGACCTGTTAGGTTATTTATGTATTTGTTTTAACAAAACTCTTATGACTGTTTGTCTATGACCACTTTAGCCTCCCTAGTGTAGCCTAATGCCTTGGCCCAGGACTCTGGTACGTTCTGGATCAAAGAGGCTGCATGAAATGTATCTGGAGTATCTGTATATGAGTATGAAGGTTGGGTCTGGCTTGTCTCTCTGCTGCTGTCTTACCTTGGCCTGTGTGAAGTGTGTGTGTGTGTGTATGTGTGTGGTGAGTGTAACCCTAGCTGCTAGCTATTTATAGGGATGGTGTGAGGGATACGTAGTGTCACACACAGACAGGCATGCCGCTCTCATGCTCCTCTCGCTGCAACACCATACAGTTGGCCCTCGCGGATCCACACAATGGACTAATACGGAGTAGTGCAAGCCCAGCCCAGGCCCAAGCCCACAACGTTTCAGACCAGCCTAACCTATGAAAAGTGATGAATGCCTCAACTCTTTATTTAGTGTCACCCCACCTGATTCAGATGTGGACCAGGCCCCGTCCGCAACACCACAGCCAGGTCTATTCCTGTGTGTGGGTAATGCTCTTAACACCAAGGTTTCACCCCAAAGAAGCTTAGAGCTGCTCCATTGTCTGTGAACCTGGATCGCTTCCTGGACAGAGTGGCTGTGGCTATCTGTGGATTTGATGAGTGATCACGGATGTCACAATGGAAGGTTGTGTGTGTGTGTGTGTGTGTGTGTGTGTGTGAGAGAGAGAGAGACAGAGATTGCCAGAGTGACCCAATGCTGTCAGAGCTCACTAACAGTAGAGGACGTGTCCAGAACTTTATTCCTGCTTTCAGCCGGGGGGAATGAAAAGTGTTGAGGTAGAGGTTGGAGTACTGGAAGGTCAAAGGCCACTCGACCGAGCCCCCTGGCAGCCTGCAGCAGCTCTGGTCTGGTGTCTGCTCCAGCTGCAGGCTTTAAGGAGACACACACTTTCTCCCATTCAGTCCCACTCCCCTGTTCTCCTGTCGTCCCAGTGGGTAAATCAGTTCATCGGTCACAGCAATGTGTTTGATTGAGGCCATTGCCACCCAAGTGTACACAAATGCTGTGAGATTCCAACGGCCTCCTCTCTCTCTCTCTCTCTCTCTCTCTCTCTCTCTCTCTCTCTCTCTCTCTCTCTCTCTCTCTCTCTCTCTCTCTCTCTCTCTCTCTCTCTCTCTCTCTCTCGCTTCTCTCTCCTCTCGCTTCTCTCTCCTTTCTCCTCTCTCTCCGTAGGAAGAGCTTTAAAGGCCAGGTCGCTTCAGGAGAGCGAATCCCGGCAACCATTAGATTACTGTTGCCTCCCAGTGTTGACGCCTTTCATCCCACTCTCTCTCTGGTAGGGAGTGTCTCAGTGTTGATAGACTCTGTCCTACTCCTCTCCTTCAGGTTTAAAGACGCAGTGATTGCTTACTGTCACAAGCAAATGATTAGCTAACTAGATGTGAATGGTGACGTTGCATAGTTCAGGTTAATGGTTAGGCTGGATGGACTAGTGGTTCAGCTTCAGGTTAGGTGAAAAGGTTACACTGGATGAGAATGAAGCGCTCAGCCCTCAGGACTTCATACGGCTTCATGTTTCCCCTAACTGACAAGCCTGCGTCAGGCACTGTGTCTTACTTGGAAACCAACTGACCAACACGATAGTTCCCTACGACTTCAGATTCCTGTTCCACTCACAGTCCTGTGTCTTATAGACTTATCTCATGACCCCCCCTCTCCCATCTCCTTCCCCCCAAGGCGGTGGCCTGAGCCATGGGGGCTTTCCTTGACAAGCCCAAGACGGAGAAACACAACGCCCACGGAGCAGGCAACAGCCTGCGCTTCGGCCTGAGCTCCATGCAGGGCTGGCGGGTGGAGATGGAGGACGCGCACACGGCCGTGCTGGGGCTGCCCCACGGCCTGCCCGACTGGTCCTTCTTCGCCGTGTACGACGGCCACGCCGGCTCGCGCGTGGCCAACTACTGCTCCAAACACCTGCTGGAGCACATCATCAGCGCCAGCCTCAACCCCCCGGCCTCCTCCGCCTCCTCGACCACGCCCGCCCCCGAGGCGGGCTCCTCGGGCTCCGCCCCCACCGTGGAGGCGGTGAAGGCGGGCATCCGCACGGGCTTCCTGAAGATCGACGAGCACATGCGCAGCTTCTCTGACCTGCGCAACGGCATGGACCGCAGCGGCTCCACGGCGGTGGGCGTGCTCGTGTCCCCCTCCCACATCTTCTTCGTCAACTGCGGCGACTCGCGCGGCGTCCTCTACCGCAACTCGCACGTGTGCTTCTCCACGCTGGACCACAAGCCCTGCAACCCCCGCGAGAAGGAGCGCATCCAGAACGCCGGCGGCTCCGTCATGATCCAGAGAGTCAACGGCTCGCTGGCCGTGTCCCGCGCCCTGGGCGACTACGACTACAAGTGTGTGGAGGGCAAGGGCCCCACGGAGCAGCTGGTCAGCCCCGAGCCCGAGGTGTTTGAGATCGCGCGCGCCCCGGAGGACCAGTTTGTGGTGCTGGCCTGCGACGGGATCTGGGACGTGATGAGCAACGAGGAGCTGTGCGAGTTTGTGCGCTTCCGTCTGGAGGTGTCCGACGACCTGGAGAGGGTCTGCAACGAGGTGGTGGACACCTGCCTGCACAAGGTACGGTAGGGAGGGTGGCGTGTGTGTGTGTGTGTGTGTGTGTGTCTTGTTTCGGTGTTCTTTCGCATTTCAATGGATGTAAAAGTGAGATGTGGACCACTGTTGAAACGTGCTTTTACCAAGTCCCGATTCTATATCTTGTCACAGCATTTTTTTCTTCCCTTCTCAGTTCCTGGGTGTAAACATCCCCCCCCCCCCCCCCACACACACACAATAACTGTTGTTGTGGCGCCTGTCTGTCCCTCTCCCAGGGGAGCAGGGACAACATGAGCGTGGTGTTGGTGTGCATGCCCAACGCTCCCAAGGTGTCTGAGGAGGCTGTGAGGAGAGACGCAGAGCTGGACACCTTCCTGGAGGCTCGTGTGGAAGGTGAGAGACCACCCTAAACCACCCTTTCCAGGGCCCTGTCCTGACGTAGGCTTGGTTCTGTGGACGTCTAGGGAATCCCGGAAGGCATATTTAAGGGTTAGGCTATGGACAGTACACACAGGGGTCCTCTGATCCATAATCCTCTTATTATAGCCACGGTTATAGCAGCTCAGGTTGGATACACAGCGTTGAGGCTCTGTGCAGCCTGGGACTGCTTCTCGACCCATCTCTATCTCTGTGTGACTTTCTCTCTCCTGTAAGTTCTTTTTCTCCATGATATAAAACATGTCGTCTCACTGTGTCTTTAAGACCTGGAGTCTGTTTCTTTTCATACTACTTCTTCCTTCCTTCCTTTTTTTCTTTCCAAGTCTTTTTTTTGGGGGTGGGGAGGGAGGGGGTGGGGGTCGTCTGACAAGCATGTGAGTGCTACGAGCCTTTGGGGGTTGCGTAACCTGCTCCGTAACGAGGTTGAGGTAACGTTGAGCCAAGGTTGCCTAATGTTGCATGGAGGTTTCCGCTGGGCTCTGAGAAACCGCCAGCAGCGCCACTCTGGTGAGGAATGCGCTGGCTGAACATCTGACTGGCTCTGGGCCCAGCGTCCAGCTAGGTGCCTGGCTAGGCGTTCTCTCTCCTCTCTCTCCCTACTCCCATCTTTTTCTCGCCTCTCTTCCTCTTATGCTTTTAACGTGACTCTGACTGAGCCCGTTGATGGGCAGGTGGTGTTTACCCAACCTTTGATGCATTTTTCTTTGCTCCTCCACCCCTTTGTTGACCTCTCTTTCTATTCTCTTTCTTCTCCTCAGTTCTCCCCCCTCCCCCCTGCTCTCTCTCCTCCCCCCTGCTCTCTCTCCTCCCCCCTGCTCTCTCTCCTCCCCCCTGCTCTCTCTCCTCCCCCCTGCTCTGTCTCCTCCCCCCTGCTCTCTCTCCTCCCCCCTGCTCTCTCTCCTCCCCCCTGCTCTCTCTCCTCCCCCCTGCTCTCTCTCCTCCCCCCTGCTCTCTCTCCTCCCCCCTGCTCTCTCTCCTCCCCCCTGCTCTCTCTCCTCCCCCCTGCTCTCTCTCCTCCCCCCTGCTCTCTCTCCTCCCCCCTCCTCTCTCTCCTCCCTCCTGCTCTCTCTGCCCTCTCCTGCTCTCTCTCCTCCCCCCTGCTCTCTCTCCTCCCCCCTCCCCCCTGCTCTCTCCTCCCCCCTGCTCTCTCTCCCCCTCCCCGTCTCACTGTTGTCTCTCCTGTGTTTCAGAGATTATAGAGAAGTCGGGGGATGAGGGGATTCCAGACCTGGTTACTGTCATCAGGCACCTCTCCACAGAGAGCATCCCTAACCTGCCACCTGGGGGAGGCCTCGCTAGCAAGTAAGACACACCAACACACACACACTCCTCACTTTCATCCACCTGTCCACTACTTTACTTGCCCATTGTGTATTATATTGCAGAGTATGACACTGCACTTCTGACTGTGTGTCTGTTTGCCTCTCAGACGCAGTGTTGTTGAAGCAGTGTACCACCGCCTGAACCCTCACAGGGAAGAGGATGGGGTGAGTATTAGAGCTGCACAATTATGGCGAAAATGATCATCACGATTATTTGGATCAATATTGAGATTAATTATTACGATTATTTGTTGATTTTAACCAAAACAAATGTTATTGTCACATAGGCTAATTATATCTGCTTTCACATCCATATTGCACTAGATTCCTGCTAATGTACAAATATGTGCATAAAAATTTAATATGTCCTCTTATTCACCAAAATTAATCTCCTTAAAAAAAAATACAAATAATCTCCTTAAAAAATAAATACAAATAAAGAAAATCTAGCAAAACTTCAACAGGGCACGATTTTCAATTTTCCATTGTGTAAATATATTTTAGGACGCAAAAAAAATTATATGATACGGAGTGTTCTATGAACGGAATGACGCATTTTATATATCGCTCGATTGCGTGAATTTGATCGTGGGAAGCCAAAATCGTGATTTTGATTAAAATTCGATTAATTGTGCAGCCCTCGTGAGTATACTGTCTCTGTCTCACTCTCTGTCTGTCTCCCTTTCAAATGTATCCCATCAACATGTATTGTGTGTGTGTGTGTGCTAGTGGGCAGGCCCTTCCCCTACCTTTTCCTACGTTCTCTCTACATATTCCTTCATGACATCCAGTTTGCACGCTGCATGCCCTCCCTTACCGTACAAACACCTTTTCGTATCCCACTTCACCTGCATTGACCAATAGGCCTACATGTCTCCAACACATGACTCCAGGAGCGGAATCTGGTGTGAGCTCTCTACGCTCCCTGTCCACTTCTACATTTAGTCATTTAGCAGACGCTCTTATTCAGAGCGACATACAGTAAGTACAGGGACATTTACCCGAGGCAAGTAGGGTGAAGTGCCTTGCCCAAGGACACAAAATCATCTGGCACGGCCAGGGAATCGAACCAGCAACCTTCTGATTACTAGCCCGACTCCCTTACCTCTCAGTCACCTGACCTTTCTAACCCTACCGGTTACAGATCAGACCAGCTTGAACGCTCCCTCATCTCATGTGTCCTCATGTAGTCTGTGCATGCTGCAGCTCTCTGGGATGGACAGGCAGGAAGGGCAGCTGGCCCTTTAAGACACCACAGGACAGGCGCACTGGAGCCAGGCTAGCTGGAGCTAAGCTATCTGGAGCCAGGCTAACTGGAGCCAGGCTAGCTGGAGCCAGGCTAGCTGGAGCAAGGCTAGCTGGAGCAAGGCTAGCTGGAGCCAGGCTAGCTGGAGCCAGGCTAGCTGGAGCCAGGCTAGCTGGAGCCAGGCTAGCTGGAGCCAGGCTAGCTGGAGCCAGGCTAGCTGGAGCCAGGCTAGCTGGAGCCAGGCTAGCTGGAGCAAGGCTAGCTGGAGCCAGGCTAGCTGGAGCCAGGCTAGCTGGAGCCAGGCTAGCTGGAGCCAGGCTAGCTGGAGCCAGGCTAGCTGGAGCCAGGCTAGCTGGAGCCAGGCTAGCTGGAGCCAGGCTAGCTGGAGCAAGGCTAGCTGGAGCAAGGCTAGCTGGAGCCAGGCTAGTTGGAGCCAGGCTAGCTGGAGCCAGGCTAGCTGGAGCCAGGCTAGCTGGAGCCAGGCTAGCTGGAGCCAGGCTAGCTGGAGCCAGGCTAGCTGGAGCCAGGCTAGCTGGAGCCAGGCTAGCTGGAGCCAGGCTAGCTGGAGCCAGGGCCACTTTGCTGGCCGTGCGGTTTAGCAGTTGTCTGTACTGACCCCTCTCTCTGGTCCGGAGCTGGGATCTCATCCACCGGTCTGGGCCTGCTCCGGACGCTCCCCTGCCCCGGAGCCCCACGTCCATGCTCCCTGCATGCCTTACCCTGCAGCGTGAACACACACCGGCCCAGTGGGGCCCGCTGTGCTGAACATAATGCCTCGGTAGCCTGGTCTCCCAGTGAGGATTATGTCACTTCCTTTGATGGTGTGGAGGTGCATTGTGTGTGTGTGTGTGTGTGGGGGGGGGGGGGGCATGCCTGCTTGCTTGCCCAGGAGTGTCGGCATCCTGGGAATGTTCAGAAGAAAAACACTGAAAAGCTGTAAAAAGCAGCTGGAGTTAGCTGGAGTCCCGTGCCATTGTGACGGTGACAGGGCCACTAGCGTGTTTGTGTTCGTGTGAGCTGGACTGTCCTGTAGTCTGCTGTAGGTGCATGGGGTCTGGATCTGGGACCCTGGAATGTGTTGTGCTGTCTGTGTCTTCGAGGAAGTCTGTCCAGTCGTCTAGCCGAAGCGTAGCCACGTGTTCTCTCTGTGTGTGTCTGCGAACAGTGTGTTTCTGTGTCCCTACTCACACACGTCTGTGTAGTATACACAGTAACTACATAGTAACTAATTAAGCGATGTCGTTTGTATTGTTTAAAGGTCTTGCATTGTCACCTTTTTCTCTTTCTCAAATGCTGATGGGTCGTAGGTGAATTTTGTATTGCAACGTTTAAAGTGCAAATAATACGTCTTAGTGATGGAACTGTGCCAAACCAGCCTTTTTACCTAAGTTTAAGTTCTTGAAACAACATAAATATTGAAAAGAATATGATTTTAGCTCACCCTTCAAGGGAACGATACTGTATATGCTACCTGACATCAAGGATCCCTCCAATGACAACACCTTTTTATTTACACATGGGGTTAAGGCAGAGCTCAAGATTTGTATAAAATAATTCGAGCCAATCTTCATTCATCATTCTTGACCGACTCAATTTGGCTTCATATTTCCAAATTGGACAACAACAAAAAAAACTAGTTTGACATTACTGGACTTTTAAGAAATATGTTAAGGTCTTTATGCACACTTGAACACACTTAAAATTAGATAAATAATCTCAACAAAGAGCCACACACACAAAGGCAAACACAAGCGATGGTGTAGAGTTGAGCCCTGCCTGTCTAACTGTGTGTTCACCCCTCTGATTAACGCAGCCTTCCTGTTTCATTTGGTAAGTTGACACATAACTCTACATGTCCATATTTCTATATATTTCTATATCTCCACCCATGTTCTCTCTCTCCTCCCCGTCAGTGGAATTAGCTGCTCTGAAGCATGTGCAGAGCTTTGATTTTAGCTGTTCCCTGACTGACTGACTGACTGACTGGCTGGTACAGGACATGTTAAGGCTGCTTGTGGATTCTGACTCAAAAGAGCCAGAAACTGTTTCTCACAGTACACATACACACACAGCACCTTTTGAATGAGAATTTGTATTTGACTGGTCTGGAAAAATGAATAGAATTAATTAGTCACCTTGCTCTGTCTCTCTCTCTCTCTGCTTCATGTGGAGAATGGGGCAGGCTCTCACTCTCCCAAGCTCCCTGATTGGCTCCGTGGAGTGAGGGGAGTGGCTATGGGGCCTGTCATCAATTACAGCTTCCAGTCAGATATGATTGGAGACTAAAATCAGTTTTAAAGAGTATCGTTGCATCTCACAATGGTTTTTTGATGTTCTTTTTCACCTCTCTTCTTCTCCCCTCTCTTCCTGCTTCTTCTCTCTCCTTCCTGTCTCGCCCTTTAGAACGGAGCGGACCTGGAGGAACCCTGGTAGCTGCCTTGCAGGTTGCCTGATCCAAACCCAGGATACCCAAGATCATTACACTCTCACTACACCTTCCTTCACCCCCCTCGATACCAACAGATCAATTGTACCCATCTTTAAAAAACTGATTTAGAAACCTCCCACCACACACGAACCAACAGCCAGCTGTCTATCGAATAGGAACCATGACAGTAGTCTGGAATCGAAACAAAATATCTACTCGAGAAATCGAGACCTTATTTCCTTTGTGTTGCTTTATTTGTGGTCGTTGTTTTTACGGGCCAGTGAAGAGACCCTAGTTTGGATATTTCTGGCCGTCCCTGTAAAACTTTGTGGTGCCTTTCTCCCATTGGCTGAGGATGGAGGATCTAGCTGGCAGCCAGCCAGTAAGAGGTCTGGGTCACTGACCCTTCCTGCCCAGCAACCCAGACCCTAGGCCTCAGCCTCCAAGCAGCTAGCCAGCATGCCTTCCTTTTCAGACCACTAGGCCCAGGCCCCTTCCGCCCCAGCCCTGGGCCTCAGGTCCAGCCACAGACCCCACCAGGCCCACCAGGCTTTTAGGAGGCCTCAGCCACCAGGGCCCTGTCCAGACCTTCGGCCCCGCCCCCCAACCTGGTCCCCCAGTCCCTCCTTCCAGACACATGGGGATGGTGGGGACACGGGCTGGGTCAGGGGGCTTGGCTGTGGCAGGGATCAGTTTCGGCCATGGGACAAACATTTGTGTGAAATATGGACAAGACTGGCTGGCTACATCATGGCATTAGCTACCTGGATGAGGAGAAGGGTTTCGAGAGTGACAGTTTCTTATAACTCGCTCTCTCAGCGTATAATATTCAGTAGACTCGTCATGAGAAGATCAATCTATAAATCCATAGATATTTTTTATTTCTGTTTTTCCATTCCTGGTATAACAAAATAATAAATAAAAAAAAGAAGTTGCCTAATGCGTGTACGAACACAAGGGTGTTGTTAAGGAGGACTTGAAGAAGAGGAGTGAAGAAGAGGGCTTGGTGGTGTACACACGCACACACCATCACCGTGGAGACGGATGGAAGTCGGGGTTAAAGGGATTCTATCGAACCACCAAAGCTCTAACTGCTTGGCCTCCCTCCCTCCCTCCCTCCCTCCCTCCCTCC
Source organism: Hypomesus nipponensis (assembly GCF_054491055.1). NCBI lineage: Eukaryota > Metazoa > Chordata > Actinopteri > Osmeriformes > Osmeridae > Hypomesus > Hypomesus nipponensis. The sequence goes on along the minus strand of NC_140371.1, from coordinate 19,469,699 downwards.
CTCCCTCCCTCCCTCCCTCCCTCCCTCCCTCCCTCCCTCCCTCCCTCCCTCCCTCCCTCCCTCCCTCCCTCCCTCCCTCCCTCCCTCCCTCCCTCCCTCCCTCCCTCCCTCCCTCCCTCCCTCCCTCCCTCCCTCCCTCCCTCCCTCCCTCCCTCCCTCCCTCCCTCAGTACAGACACAGACTCTACAACTTGCCTTTTTTTTTCTCACACCATATTTCGTATGCAAGCGTGGTTTTTGTTTTAGCGGGGGGGGGGAGAGAATCTAGGCAATGACGATGAACAGTTTTATTTTTCAAATGCCGTGTAACTTTAATAGTGTATAATGGCTGTTCCATTTGCATTCTTTTACATTCTAAAATATGTCAGATATATATATATATATCTGTCATAATTAAATGCTTTGAAGAGGTCGAGGTAGTCTGAAGGTCATGGATCCACTGAGCCTGTTTGTCAGCAAAGTGTCTGGGAGGGGAATGCCCTAAAGCACTGCGTCCCACCGCAGTGGGCCTCAGTCCAGTCTGCTCCAGAGAACCGTTATTCCACATTTCAGGAGCCTCAAAAGTACAACGCTTAGTATGTGGAGAAACACGCCCCTGTGCCCTCTTAACATTTGCAAACTATTGACCAGACAGTGGAGTGCTCAAAACCCACTTAGATCCTGGGCCTGAGGAAAAAAGAAAAAAAGAAAAGCTTTTTGTGCCAGTGGGAGGAGGGGGAAGAGTGGGCCAGGAGAGCTGTGGTTAGGTACCTGACCCTGCCTGGCACAGGTCAGCTGGCACACAAGCCTCTGGTGCCATATGACCATTAGGTACTTGAATGTTGTGTATGTATTTTTATTTTTTTTTGTACTTTTTTTTTGCAGTAACAGCTTTGCTTTTCATGAGGTTTTGTATATTTTTTGGTAGTGTGCATGTATTGTGTTGGAGTGCAGGAGGGCGATGCAGGAGGGCGATGCAGGGGGGCGATGCAGGGGGGCGATGCAGGGGGGCGATGCAGGGGGGGGTACTCCATATTCATGGGGATATTTAAGCTATAGCAGACACTGGGAGTTGAGTTGAGGTGAGGGGTGAGGGAGGGAGGGGGTGAGGGAGGATGGAGGGAAGGGGAGCTTTATTTGAATGTAATTCACCTTCATACACTACTACGCTGCACAGACTGAAAATAGATGCTTTTCCCCTCCGTGTGGTCATTCAATGATAACCTTTCCTTGCATTCATTTAGTTGAAATACACAATGAGCACCAAATGTCCTTTGACTGATTCACTGTTATTTTGGTTCTGTACTGGAGCAATTTGAGTTTGATAGGTACAAATAAAGTGCCTACTTAAAATGTGTTTCATTTAAGGGTATGTCTATAAATATCTATGAAGCATTTAGAAATTATATAAAAATAGAACTTCTTTACGTAGTCCATCCATTTTTAGCTTCATATCCTTTTAAAATGTTAAGAAAAGTAATGGTGCATATTCTCTGCATGCAAAAACAACCTGAAGTTTGCCCTCCATAGACAGAAGACACTGTTACATTATGCAATTACTCTCTTTCAAGCCTTTACTGGAACTATGTTTAGTTCCTAAACTCCAGGCTTGTTTACATTTTATTAATTTAACTTACACTTTTATCGAAAGCCACTTACAAATGATGCATATAGTAAGTCAAAAGATAATCAAGAACCAGAAGTGCACTATTCTAACAGTATTCACGCGTTCAGTGCCAAGGAACTGTCTGTATTTGGTGGACAAGAGGGTGAACAAACGTCTCATCTCCGGTATGACAGTGCAGTCATAACAATAAACATCTCAAGTGCAACTTTGTAAAAAAAACATGTAGGTACAGTTTCCAAGACAGTACTACAACAAAATCTGAAATGCAATACTTTTTGGGTAACTATAATCTCTGTTTAGGTTAACTTGTGGCTTACAACATGAAGTATTCTGTCTCTGGTTCTCTGCTTGTGCACACTTCACTATAGTAATATAAAAACATAGTATTTGTATATTATATCTTACTTGGTTTTCCATATTAAACTGGCGGTGTTCGCACGTTAACCTCATAGTCGTTGCATGTCAATCACAACATGATGGAAGCTGAAATTGGCACAGAAAGTGTAACTGTACAAGGACTTTTGGTGCTCAGTGTAAATGCCAAATATCTATGAAATTTCCCAATGCATTTATTGTTTTGGGTGTATATTTAAATCCAACTTGTGTTATATGAGACATTAATGAATTATTCCCCTACTGTAAGAATTAGCTTGACTGCAAAAGAGATTTGTGATAAGAATAATTCTGCAAGCTTTGAGGTAGGAGTTTAACCCAAGTGATTTTAGTGAACTAGTAAAATAAATTTCCTTAGAAAATGTGTACGAGTATCTTACTATATTCTATTATAGTAACAGTTCTATTTATTCCTGATTTAAACCTTTTTAAACCAAGTGCTGTATTTTGAGCGGTATGAGATTATGATGTGTGTGGGTTTTGGTATCTGTAAATCCCACCTCTTCTGCAGGGTCATCTGTGAGATTGACAGGGTCACAGAGGGTTCAGGGGTCATCTGGGGTTTGGCCACACCTCCTTGTGTTGATAGTTCCCAGTATGATATTGTGATGTTTCAGACCATACAGTGAACATAATATTCAATAAATGATGGATACGTTTAGCTGTCATTGTTATGTTATCACACACACACTTAACCACCATTTGTCATTGTGGAAGAATGGATGAATCTACGATGTATCACTCCTCGGTCCCCCAAATGGACTGTTTTGTAGGGTAATAGGTCGGACTCACTTTTTGGCTAAGAGCCAACCAACTGATAATCTCTAACCATGCGGTTAAAACTCTTAAATTTCCCACATTCCACAGAGTGAGGGCAGGGAGGGGGAAGAGAGGGGGGAGGGGGCAACAAGGAGAGGGAGTGTGAGGTTGTACTATGGACTCGGAAACCTACCTATAAAAAGCTGTTGAAACAAATGATTATATGTAATCGCTTTGCTCCGATCTCTACACTCTCAGAAGAAAAGTTTCCTAGTCATGACTTTAGGAAAGGTATCCAATGGCAACAGTGTCGAGCTGGTGGAGGGCATCAAAAATATCGGTTTTCAGGTGGATGGCGAGGCGGAAGATGCCACGAGAGCCCGAACCGAGAACAAGGATTCAGAAGTTGACTTGTCATCGGATGGTGCCTATACCCAAATCAAGCCGTACGCAGGAATGCCCAAAGACGTCCTGCTTCTGTATTCTCGCCAAGCATGTTACCGGGTTCCACGAGAAATTCTGTTCTGGCTTACTATCCTGTGCACGTTGACTCTGGTGGCGCTAACCATCACGGTGATAGCCCTTTCGCCGCGCTGTCTAAGCTGGTGGCAATCATCTCCTGTGTACCAGATCTACCCGCGTTCCTTCAAGGACTCCAACGGCGATGGCGTCGGAGATCTGAAAGGTTTGATCAAATAATAAAGTGCATGGCATTTCTGTAACAAATACCATTTGTTTTCTATTTTCAGATTGTGTCCATATTATGCTTTAAAACCAGAATTTACCTTCTTTCATATGGGCAACCATGCTATAAATGATACCTAAATGTCCACATAAATATGGGATTCGTGTTTGTCTACAGTCATAAACAGACAGCGCTCAATATCCACAGTTTTCTCTTGTTTTGGGCCTTAAGATGGTGTCAAACGGCAAGTTTCCATTGACAGTCCAGTAATGGTCTAAAGTGGAGGCTGAACAAATGGTTGTTCTGAAGGATGCAAACCTTTCTCCTACGTTCTGTCCAGGTATCACAGAGAAATTGCAACACTTTGTGGACCTGAACATTAAAGCTGTCTGGATCAGCCCCTTCTACAAATCCCCCATGATGGACTTTGGCTACGATGTGGAAGACTTCCAGTCTGTGGACCCTCTCTTTGGCACCATGCAAGACTTTGACGACCTCCTCAACAAAATGCATGACATGGGTCAGTCAAAGGCTACAGTTGACTATAAGGAGACATGCAAATCATTTGTGCAAGTCTGTTGGTATTCAAGGTTATGTAGGTCCTATGTCAACCTTTCAAGTTCAAGATTTAAGTTAATTGCCATTTTACTACGGGTATAGTGACATTGGAATTCTTTGGTCCAGCTCTTGACAGTGTCTAAACCCATGATAAATAACAAACATGTAACAATTCCCCCCTTCTCTTTCTCTCACCTCCCCTCTTTCCAACATAGGTCTGAAGCTAATTATGGACTTCATCCCCAACCACACCAGCGACAAGCACCAGTGGTTCCAGAGGAGCCAGGCCAGAGAGGAGAAATATAAAGACTATTACATCTGGGTGGACTGTGACGGAATCACTCCCCCCAACAACTGGGTAAGGAGAAGAACGGATTCCAGAATGTTCAATCAGGAAGTTGATTGAGCGTAAATTCACAACTCAGTGCCGGTTTGTTTACCTGACTGTGGCCCCTTCCTGTCCCTGCAGGTGAGCATCTTTGGGAACTCTTCGTGGACGTACAACGAGGTCAGAGGTCAGTGCTTCTACCACCAGTTCCTCAAAGAGCAGCCAGACCTTAACTTCCGCAACCCGCAAGTCCGGAAAGAGATGATTGTAAGATACTGGTGTCACCTATGCCTTCGGTAACACACACAGACACACACTCAAGGAACACACAATGGCTGGCACACACACAAACGAAACCATGGCAAGGCTGGAGAGAGGACCACTGCTACAGGCGATGAGAGAGAGAGAGAGAAAGAGAGAGGGAGGGAGAGGGAGAGATGAAAAGCCAGGGAACGAGAGACCTGTTTGCCTCTGGTTTCTCTTCTCATGCAGTTTGTATTACCTGGTTGGGCAGAGAGAAGGGGTGGGTGGGTGGCTTGTCTACGGACGCTGCCTGGTGTCTCATACATTTCACAGAGAATCCTTTATACCCAAGTAGCTGGAATGGAGGCTTGGTCTGGCTCTCTGCCCAAACTGCAGAGGTTCCAGCCCAACCTAACACCTCCTGGTAAACCCTTCTCCCTTCACTCACCCACAGCCAGCTGGTCTCTCTCTCTTTCTGCTGCTCTCCAAGGCTGGTCTCACATGCAGTAACTGCTCAATGTTCATCTGGACCATTTCAATATACAGTATATTCATAAAGGTTATACAGAAGCTCTGGTAGAAGCCAGAGCAAAACAGGTGAATGATGACATCTTGGTGGCCCTGAATAGGTGCTAATCAGATAAGGGTATGTAAACAATGTCTTTTTTTTTTTACTCATGTCTAATACATTTTGTTTCAGACAAGGTTGCTGGTGTATGCACAGAGATCAAATTCAGTAAACAGACGCCTAATAGACAATACCAGGTGTTACAGTCATGTGTTGCTAGGGTTGCTGTTGATATTGGTTGATGTTTGATACCTTTGTCTTGATGGCTAGGTTACACATTATCCCTGAGTCGTTAATCTGGTTGTCAAGCATTTACAACTGGACACCCAGAGCCCAAAGTGCAGGGGAAGGACCTGTCTAAAGGGGCTGCATGTGGCTGTGGGAGATATACAGGAGATGAAAGTTGGTGGACATTGAGATTATATCTGTACTTAGAACAGATTTTTCTGCTTAAAAAGCAGTTGTAATGTTTCACCTACAAATTCATACAAAATGTTGCCAAAACAAAAGCCAAACGCAGTGTGGCTGTGATCCTTTGCAAGCTTAATCCATGTGTTATTATACGTGCTGAAGCCCTCTCTCTCTCTCTCTCTCTCTCTCTCTCTCTCTCTCTCTCTTCCTTAGGATATTATTCGTTTCTGGCTGGAGAAGGGAGTGGATGGGTTCCGCATGGATGCAGTCAAGCACATGCTGGAGGCCAAACACCTGAGGAGCGAACCCCAGGTCGATCCAAACCAACCTCCTGTGAGTGTCGCCTCTTCTGATCTCTCCTCTCCTAATCGCTCCTCCCCTGATTTCTCCACACCACCTCTCTCCTCTTCCCCCACCCTCTCTCCTCTCCCTGTCCATCATCCATAACTCTACCACTGCTTGAGAAGAGCAGAAGTATTTATAGTGGTAGTGATAGGTTCATAGGTAGTGAACCCTTGAGAGAAGAGGGAGAAGGGCGGGGGTTTCTAACACACTCAAAGAGAAGGGATTACAGCTGGCATACTTCTGTGGATTTGTGTGTTACAGGGATTTTCCTAATGCTACCCAATTACACCCAGTCTGAGCCTTCTGAAGACGGGTCAGGGAGTGCATTGATACCACAGCCACTCTTTAAGGGGAGGCTATAGCCCAGTGGGTAGAGCATTCAGAGGTTGCAGGTTCAATAACCCCGCAACCTTTCTAAAGCGCTAAATAAATATATTGTATATAGTTTTTCTATCCCTCTCTCTCTCTTCATCTCTGTTCATTTTTTTATCTCTCTTTCCCTCTCCCCTTCCTAGGAGACAGTGGACACAGAGTTTGAACTGCACCACGACTACACCACCACCCAGCTGGGCCTGCATGACATCATGAGGGAATGGAGGGCTGTGTTGGACCAGTTCAGCAGAGAGCCTGGGCGATACAGGTACTGCAGACCACGCCTTCAGACAGCATTCACGAGGGCTGAGACCAGAGCTGGTCTACTGGTATCACCAGTATGTCAATGTTAATGTACATTATCGCGTAATACCAAGATGAAACGAGGGGGAGAAGGATCAAATCCACCATCTTGTCCCTGTTATGTGTGCACCTGTGGGGATCTGAGACGACAGGTGTATTACTGGAGACTACACTATAGGGTTCTAGGGCTAAGGTATCGCTTATGATTTTGGATCTGTTTTGGTGTTTCCCTTGACAGGTTCATGGTCACAGAGTCGTACGACTATGAGGAGATAGATAAGACCATGATGTACTATGGGACGCCCCAGGTTAAGGAGGGGGACTTCCCCTTCAACTTCTACCTGTTAGATCTGCCCAAAAACATGTCTGGGAACTGGGTCCGAGACCTGGTGAACCTGTGGATGACCAACATGCCTGAAGGCAAGTGGCCAAACTGGGTGGTAAGTCAAGAGACTTGTGTTGTAATGACTTCTTTTATGGTTGTCATATGACTCTTAAGGACCTGAAAGGCTCACATGCAGTTGAGAGGTGCTGACAGGGACATTTAAATGTGACAAAGATAGCTCACTACTGAAGTGTTGGTAGATTTGGAGTTTATATTTTGCCTTGGAGTGTGAAGCACCTAAATAAAGGTTATTATTTACTTTCTCACCCTTTCGAAAATATAATAGTTGCATATTAAGAAGAATAACTCCTTTTGTGTTGTTCTTTTTGGATAGCAAAGTGCCCTACCGATCTCTGTGTTGGTCACCAGGTAGGGAACCACGACAAACCTCGCATAACTTCCAGCGCGGGGCCAGGCTACATGCGTGTGATCAACATGCTGCTGCTGACCCTCCCGGGTACGCCCACCACGTACTACGGAGAGGAGATCGGCATGGAGAACATCCAGGTCAACATCTCCGACATCCAGGACCCCTTTGGCAAATTTGACCCTGTAAGTTAGACGGCTGAGCGGTTAGGGAATCGGGCTATTAATCAGAAGGTTGCCGGTTTGATTCTCGGCCGTGAAAAATGACGTTGTGTACTTGGGCAAGGCACTTCACCCTACTTGCCTCGGGGAATGCCCCTGTACTTACTGTAAGTCGCTCTGGATAAGAGCGTCTGCTAAATGACTACAATGACTAAAATGGGAAAGCGAAGTTATGTAAAGTAAGATCCTAATAATAGAAGCCTGACGTGGCAGTTGTGTTCTTTCTCCAGAACTCCACTCGTGATCCCGGCAGGTCCCCCATGCAGTGGGAGGAAGGCCTGAACGCAGGCTTCAGTGGCAGCCTTAATGGCACTTGGCTACCTCTCCACCCAGATTTCCAAACAGTCAATGTGAAGGTAACTTGTTGTTGTTGAAACTAGTTTTGTGGCAACCTTTCGATTTGTTTGTTTTTTGGCAACCTTTCGATTTGTTTTTGGAAAATATATCTGTACTACTTTTCAAAACGTTTTTAACTGGGGTTAGGGTTTAAAAACTTTTTTCCGTAGATATTTTTACAAAATGTTTAAACTTTTTTTAATTATAACACTCACAGAACGAAAGAAACATTAAGCAAAAATGCTTTAAGACATAATAGCCGTGCTAAGCCCTGTAACTCGTTGCTCTCTCCCCAGGCCCAGCAGGGTGACCCAGGCTCGGTTATGTTCCAGTACAAGAGCCTAAGCCGGCTCCGCCAAGCCCAGCTACCGCTCCATCGCGGCTGGATGTGCCACATCTGGAGCGACGCCAACGTCTTTGCCTTCCTGCGGGAGATCGACGGCCTGAGCCGAGCCTTCCTGGTCCTGCTCAACTTTGGGCAGGACACCGTGACCAACCTGTCTGCCGTCGCGGAGCTACCGGAACAGCTGACGGTGCACATGAGCACCGACCCCGCCAGCGATGGGAAGGTGGTGCGGAAGTCGAACATCGCCACGGCAGCGGGGGAGGGGCTTCTTCTGGAATACTCCACGCATGTCCGGTATAACCCCGCCCACCCGACACAGTGCTATGTGTCAGAGAAGACGTGCTACCTTGGAACGCTGGACCTGCTGTATAAGTGCTGACGGCCCTGACCCACGACCACACCAGTCTGGATAAGAGCCTCTGCTAAATGACCAAATGTAATCTGCTGCTTACAATTAATCAATTTTTTATTTATTTTTTAACAAGAATATTAAAAATATTTACAATAATCCAATACATTCATTTGAATAAATACATTTATTAAGCAATAGTTCATAGTCTTGTGATGTCATTTTAATATTTACAACGGTGACACTTGTTAAGCTCCTAACTGTCACTATGCATTCCTGTCTCAAACAGTCTATCCAACGAAGGTAATGTGGCCAGTTGTGTAACATTGTTAGCGCCGGTCCATAGCTACCTCCTCCTCTTCCTCTGTGGCTTCAGGTGATCCAGGCCCAGGCCCAGCTCAGCGTGGAGGAAGGCCAGCTGGCGGGCACTCTGTTGGGGGAGAGAGGAGAGTCAGGACTAAGTCTTGAGGCTGGAGATGTTGTTACACAACCCCAATGTGGATACGTCTTTACATAACACCACAACATGCTATATGACTGGAATACAGTCACTGGAGTCCATAGCTCAATATCTCTGATCTGTCTTTTATGAGTCCATAAAGTTAAATGATAGGTAATTGGTGTTATTTATATACAGCAGGCTGTAGTGTTGTAGGAGCCTGCTGTGTCATGGTTGGAGATAACAGTGATTCATGTCTGATCAAGAGATGTAGTGGTTGAATCAGGACACAGGTGAAGTGGTGCTGAGGCCATGGGCTAGGCCTAACATTGAAGACCATAGAAACTCACCAAATCGGGTAGAATGGAGAGGCAGTTTGAGAGACTAGATATTGTAGTCTGCTCAGCAACATATGATGGTCGTTTTGTCTGAGAACTTTAACCCAGAGCCCTAGCAACAGCTTCTGACCCCCCCCAAATCAGTAAAGAGAGGTGGACTGATACCTCAGCCAAGACAAGCTCATGGTCCTCGGGTCCAAAGTGGTCGTCCCCAGGCTGCAGGTCCAGAACCACAGTAGGAACCGGCTCGGGATCTGGAGACACAGAGACGACTCAGAGGGCGTGACCCAGCCCGCCAGCGCTGCGTTGCAGCAGCCTAGCGTCTTCGGTTCAGTGCTAAAGGCTTCTCTCCTCCTACAGGGATCCAAACTTCAGCAGAAGAACCGAGAGCAACTGTAATCCTCCGAAGTCCTCCGTCATCTCTCACTTATCTCTGCTCTCCAAGGCCTGCTCGCTCTACGCTCATTCCCCCCCCCCTCATCTCTTCCTTCGTCCGTCCCCCCCCCATCTCTCCTTTCCCCTGCCTGTTATCTCTCTCTTCTCTCTCCCCTCCTCTCTCTCCTGTCTCTGTGCAGAGTGTTTCACAAGGAGGGCCCTGACCTTGACAGATCCCTGCGCTGTGTTCCTTATCTCTCCGGCTGATACCCTATCTAACAAACATGCTAATGGGCCCAGCTGTGTGTGTGGGGGTGGGTGCCATCAGCACTTTATCGAAGACAGACGAGAAGGTAGAGATTAGCGACACTCGCTGTCTAAATGTGTATGTGTGTGTGTGTGTGGTGGTGGGCTGTTACTAGGGAAATCTGACAGATAATATAGTGTGTTAAGAGACTGTAAAGAGTGTGAAAGTGTGTTTGTGTGGGAGAAAGAGGGATACAGAGCCAATGTGTGAAACTGAGATTATAAAAGAGAATTTGTGTGAGAGCGAGCGAGAGAAAGAGAGAGAGAGAGAGAGACGAGGCAGTGCTCAGACTCAAGTCTCTCATGGGAGGGGTGGGGGGGGTGATAAGAGGTTGATTTGCTGACAGAGCCTCACAGAGAGAGAAAGAGATCCTGGCTACAAGGTGACCTGTGCTCTGCTTTGGATGTGGTATCCCCACTCCCACCCATGATCCATCACCTGGGAGCCTCTTGAGATACACCTCGACCCCCACCAGGCCCCACACCCCCCCACCAGGCCCCACACCCCCCCACCAGGCCCCACACCCCCCCACCAGGCCCCACACCCCCCCACCAGGCCCCACACCCCCCCACCAGGCCCCACACCCCTCCACCAGGCCCCACACCCCCCCACCAGACCCCACACCCCCCCACCAGGCCCCACACCCCCCCACCAGGCCCCACACCCCCCCACCAGGCCCCACACCCCCCCACCAGACCCCACACCCCCCCACCAGGCCCCACACCCCCCCACCAGGCCCCACACCCCCCCACCAGACCCCACACCCCTCCACCAGGCCCCCCCCCCCCCCATCATCATCTGAAAACAAAGCTTTATGTTGTTTCTGGCATGACATCTTTTCTACGTCAGGTGGTGTCAGGGTTGTGTGTGTTCCCTCAGGGTTGTGTGTGTTTACCAGGCTCGGGGAGGCAGCTGAGGTGTGCGTGCATGGCAGCCCTCAGTCGCTCCACGTATCTGTGCACCCCGGCCACGGGCACTCTGGAATCTTCCCTGTAGGCTGTGATCAGCATGGACGGGTACCGCTGTCACACACACACACACACACACACACACACACACACACTACTGTGAGCTTGGTCTTCTCCTCCTGCCAGGTGTGACTGTCAGAGCGCCCCTCAGGCGCCCAGCCAGGGAGCTCACCTGGGGTGTGATGTTGTGGCTGGGGCAGTAGGAGGCGATGGCGTGCTGCAGGAGGGGCTCAGCCAGAGGGTCGCCCCACTCGCCCCTCTCCTCCACGGTCAGGGGCAGACCGGGGTCCTGCATGCTGCCTAGCACATCCAGGAATGGAGCCTGTTGGAGAGAGGGGACAGAGAGAGAGAGAGAGAGAGAGACAGGGGAAAGAGAGAGGGAAGATAAGAGAAGACAGATGGGAGGGGCGAGAGATGGAGAGAGGGGAAATAGAGGGGGAGGAGAGAGAGAAAGGAGAGAGAGGGTGAGCCAAACAGCTGAGAGATTGGCTCTATGCCACACGCTAGGGAGAGAGGTAATATGATGTGCTAGTTTCACAGGTGTCTCTGTCTCTGGTCAGCATTGATTCCACCCCCCCCCCTTTCCAGGGTCATCTCGTTCACACACAAACACGTGACAAGCTACACGCCGGACAGTTGGAAAGCCGGCCCTTCTTTGTGACTGGAGTCTGTTTACACTTTCTGCCTGTGTCCCTGAGTCTCTGAGGTATGTGTAATCAACAGGCCCATGCCTGAGCTAACTCACCTGCAGGGTGACTGCCCGGAGCAGGTGAGGGTGTTGGTTGCACAGCGCCCCTGCGAGGATGGCCCCGGCGCTGCGGGCGGTGAGGGCGCAGAGACGGGGGCTGGAGATCCCCCGGTCAAACAGCAAGAGGATGCAGGCACACAAGTCCTCCACACCCCTCTGTTTCCCCCCAGACGACCCTGCCTGTGCCAGCCCAGACCACGCTCCCCGCCCCCCCTACCACCACACACACACACACACACACATTGTGTTTGTACAGAAACGACAACAGTACACAAATGACCTGCATGCTGCAAAGGCTTCTGGGAGTTGTAGTCATCTACCTGACATGGCAGTAGGCCAGCGCCCAGCCCTGCTCCAGCAGGAGCCTCTTGTCTGGGCTGAAGTCCATGTTGAGGTGCTGGCCGTAGGCCCCGTACACGTGCACCAGGAGTGGCGCCCCCTTCAGGCCCTCCAGGGGAGCTGCGTGGAGGAGGGTGACAGGCACCATGGTCCCATCCTGGAGAGGAGGGGGGGAGAGAGAGGGGGGAGGGTGGAGCAAGGGTAAATAAACAGAATTGTAACCTTTAAGGTAAACATCCCCATGTCACTTTAGAAACCTGGCCTGGCCTGGCTTAATGAGACCACAGGCCTGGAAGCTGAGCTGTCAACAGAGGCTTACAGGCACACACACCTCAGATGACTATCACTCTTCCCCCTTCAATATCCTTTCAGGGAGGCCTGTGTGTGTGTGTGTGTGTGTAGGACGACTCGTCTCCTCCAGTTCCAGCCTACCTGGCTGGGGGCCTCCAGGCGTGTGGTGTGGTACAGGTCCCGGGGGGCCCAGTCCTTCTCCTCCTCTCCCTGGATGAGGATCCCCTCCCTGGGGGAGCACAGGTAAGGGACCGGGGGGTGGACCGGGGATGACAGGAGGAGATCCAAGTAACCGCTCTCCCTCAGACCGGCCCTCCTGGTCTCTATACTGCAGACCCAGTGGGGGAGCTGGGACACACACACATACTTTAGAGGTGCGACATACAGAAGAAATAGGCAGACACACTGACAGGAAGACTTGGAGAGACAAACAGAGAAGTGACCCAGAGTAACACCAGCAGTCTGACTCTGTCTCTCTGACCTGTACGCTGCGGGTTCTGGCTGGGCAGCCCAGCGGGACCAGCAGCAGAGCCAGCAGGCCAGATAGCTCCCTGGTAACCAGCACACACTGGTCCACGACCACCTCCATGTCCCTGACAGCTGTCCCAAGCCCAGGGGTACACACCGGCACCCACTCCTCCTTCGACGAGGATTGCAGAGGGGCGCTTAACACCTACACAGGAGGAGGAATGTGAAATCAGGTGTGTGTGCGGGCGGGTGTGTGTTGGAGGGTGGGATCAGTCTGCTAGCAAGCTACCTGGTACTCCTGACCTGGGCCGGTATTGGCCAGGATGATCAGCTGCCCCAACGAGTGTTCCACGTGGTACAGGAGACCGGGGAGGCGGGGCTGGAGGAGGGCGGGGTCCGTCAGGGGCGTTGCCGTGTCAACGAGCCACACCTCTGAGCTCTGCTTGCTGCTGCAGTTGAGCGTGAGCAGCTTGCGGTCTCTCGATAGGCTGACCTCCACAAACACACTGGGGCCACAGGAGCACGGGAGACGTGAATACACGACACAGGTCGACAGACGGGGAAAGACTAAAGGAAAGGCCGTCTAATCTTAACCTATAGGGAGACAGCACGCCCACGCCCACAGACAGGAAGTGATGAGTGTCGGCTTACTCAGGGTGTTCCTCCTTGTACACTAGCGTGGTCCTGGGCCCTGCGGCAGTCAGCTCCACGCGAAACACACGGCGACACTGGAGTCCCTCTTGACTGGTGTAAAACAGGACATCATCTGTGGCCCACTCTACACACACACACACACACACACACACCAGTAAGAGTGTGTGGTTCCATCACACAGGCAGCAGTGGCGGTCCAGTAACAGGGACTTGAGCAGACCCTCACCGAAGCTGAAGACGTCCTCCAGGAGGAGTGCTGGCTCAGGGGGGTGCAGAGGAGAGTTTCCCAGCCTCACTACCACACACCTGGCCTCCTCCCTGTGGGGGGTCTTCACTGTGGCAGCCAGCATTTTCTCCCCGGGGGACAGACGGACCCTCTGGAGCCTCCAGGCCCCATCCAGAGAGGAGCCAAGCCCAAAACGCAGCACTTCCTCTGGGCAGGACTGACCTGCACACGGGGTCACAGTGGACTGTTTTATTGAGGATGTAACACATGAGTGATTCATACATTTTTTTACATTACATTGTTATTAGGTATATCTGGAAAAAATGGGATTGTGTATGCATAGTAGCAGCATGTGGGCCTACCATGTTTGGTATCTATTCTGTAGATGCCTTCTGATTCCAATAAATACACATGATTACGCCCATGGACCTGAGAAGAGCGAGGATCAGTGATGTACATCCTCTCCTCTTCACTCATCATGGGCTACATCTTGACAGTCGCATTTAAGTCTATATGACATCGCATTTACAGATGTAGTTGTGGTTAGTGACATATTTACCGTCGTCTTTTGAGTTATGTCGGCATACTTGGAATATATCGCTCTTAGTCTTCTCTTGAAGTATCCCTCCAAGTCCCTGTATTTCTGAATATCAGATTTAAAAGGGCCCTAGGAAAAAAATTGTGTTGTTTTATATTTTATTCTGTAGGTTGGAGCAATATAGTTGTTGTAAACCAATGATTTAGTTCCTGCGTAACTTTTCATATTTGAAGCTCAACGTTGTCGTTGTGTCATGAGTTGATAACCAAATTCCTAGAAAATACACCCTTGAAGCCATAGTTTATCAAGTTACCAGTGAGGTTGGGTTATCCGCACTCTTATCTTTAGTATCTAAGTTACATTACTAGTTTTGTAAAGGAGGTAAGATATCCACAGAGCCGAGCCAGCTACATTATAGATGAATGCCATTAAGGAGCGAAGGTCCCGTGTCCGAGTTGGTCGGATATCAACACCCTTACCCCTGTGTAACAACGGGCAGCTGATAAGCCAGTCCCTGCTCTGGCTTTCCCGAGGAACAGCGGATGATACCGGACAAAACAAGTCAGAATAATGTTCATTTTGAAGCACGTTTCTCTTGTTGCCTGGCCTAGTCATCTCTTCATATAAAGACTGACAATTCCAATATGAAAGCCCGTCTTTTAAATACATATGTAATTACTGTCATATTTCGTATCATTCCAAACAGCGTTTGTGGTGACACCAAACAGCCAGCTTCAAATTAATTCAACGTGCTTGTCAAAACAAAAATGTAGTGCGCTTTTTGATTGCGTAGAAATGGTCGGCTAGACATAATAAATCAATCCCCGATCCGCCCCCAATGAGCTCGTAACCGTATACGGAGTTCGATTATGTTGGCAATGAATTGCAACGTCTCGAATAACAATAGTGTACGGAAGGAGCGTGCTCCTCCTAAGCAGATTCCAGCGGTATCAGATTCGAGTGATCCATTATTTTGCCTCTGCTGGATACACTTATTGTCTCTCATGTGACAACCGCTGCATTACTTTAATTATTAGGTAGTGGCCTTTACACACTGTGATTGCAAATTATAGATTTTTTGGGGAGTGTGCCAAAAGCTGTGAAGATAAAATGGAAAGAAAGGTGACAGATAGCAGAGACGAAGATCAACACCAACCGGCATCATCGTCTTCTACCAGAAAGGATGAACAAGAGACCACCACAAATCACCAACCCGACCGGGACACTCCAAGCTGTGGCACCGATGTTGCTCGGGCGAGATGGACTCTATTGCGACAGGTAATAACGCGCCGTCAAAACAAGGCAAGCCTCATCGATATTTGGCCTGTCTGTTCCTACCGTTATCCATCTTTTACATTAACATTATATTTACTATAGGTAAATGGAAACCACCACACACTCATGCTTGTGATAGAACGTGTACAAATACGATTTTATGGTTGACCTTTATTCTGGACACCATAGCTTCTCGAAGAATTTTCCATATATGGGCAGCATTCCAATGACTCACTTGGCTGGAAAGGACATTTCCCCCGAACCCCCCCGGCTACCCTCCGACTTGACATATTCCCATAGTACCGTCCTAAGAACTGATATGCAAACTCACAACTTAATAAAATGTATTCACATATGCATATGTATCAGGCGTGACACAACTTCTGACATTAACGGACATTTGGAGGACAATGTCAATATTAAATAATTTACGTTGTATTTGACAAGAGGGAAATGTAAGTTGTTCAAAGAGGTGTCCTGTGACAAGCTAAGAGTTACCCAAGGAACTGTGAAGATCAGTTTCAGGGGCAAGACAATGCAGTGTGATCAGATAGCCTTTTCCTTCCTCTTCTAAATACCCTTTGTATTGACAAGAAGTCCTATCCATGTCAGTCACTATGAGTTGGGTAGGCAGTTTAAGCTATGTTTGCGACCTTGACATGCCTGACCACTGCTCCTGGTTGACCTCAGACGAAGAACAACAGGATGGGAGAAAAGACACGAGCCTGTGTGTGTGTGTGTGTGTGTGTGTGTGTGTGTGTCACCGCATGATCAAGATATGTTTCTTCTCTTGTGTGGCTCAGGTGCTGAGACAGAAGCAGGTGGTCAGCTCTGAGGTCAAGCAGGTGTCGGTCCGCAGGTTCTCCACATTTAACCTCTTCACCAGGACCACGGCCCGCATCACTGACCCCCAGACAGGGACACCCCAGACAGGGTCACCCCTGACAGGGACGCCCTCTGAGGACCAGTGGGTAGAATACAGAAGTGCCTCCTACCCTGAGTTTAGTGCCTTACTGAGGTGAGTCACACACACACACTCACTCACTCACTCACTCACTCACTCACTCACTCACTCACTCACTCTCGCACACGCACACACACACACAAACATTGCATGTATGCATATACACACACACACTAACATCAAGGTTCCTCTCTTCCTCTCTCTTGTTGCTCTTTTCCTCAGAGACAACCTTGGGCCCATCAGAGTGGATGAGGTCCTCACCAGTTTTGATAACACCGGAAATGTCTGTAAGTGCATCTCTTCAATGTCTTAGCGTGTGTGACTGTGTGTAAGCCACTGCATACACCTCTATTGCACTGTTGTTATCCCACTTATATTGAGCCATTCAGTCTCTTCAAGAGAGAAAGAAAAGGTTATTTCTACCCGCTTTGCAAATGGGAAAATACCTCTAATGTGATGGATTTAGCATAGTCCTTTCATGCGGCACAATTCTCTTTTGTTAAACCGGAAGTCGCCAGAAAACAGATCAAACACGTTTCTAAGGAGACTAGAAGAGAGGACAAAGGTCAACGTTTACCGGTGTCAGCCGTCGTCATGGTGACCAAAACAAGTGTGTCTTCAGTTGCCACGGGGACGGCCTCTTTAGTTCCTCTAATGTAAGGCCTCTGATTGGCCATTCATAGAGTAGGCGTGTAACAGAGGCATCCCCCAGAAAGAAACTGAAAACCCTGTGTGTGTTGTCATTCTCCACTAGCAGGCAGCACAGGGGAGCCAACCAGCCTGGCTCCAGCAGTATTTGATATAGTTTCAAGTGCAATTAGGTTTTTTCTCTAGCCTGCCTGGATATGAGGCAGCAGGGGGTTTGTCTCTCCACATGAACAGGGTTTTCCCCTTATTGGTTTACATCACTGGTTTGTGACATTGTAACACAAAGGTCGGATTTTAAACAAAAGGCAGCTTAATTGTATTACACCTTGTCTAGATGCTCAAGGATTTCTTCTTGAATATTTGATGAAGTCGTGTTTGATGATTTGCCGAGCCCTCCTCACGGCCTCGCTCCTGGGTGACGGTCGTCATGGTGAGGGAGGTGACAGGTGTGCGAGCGTGACCCAGGTGGCTGCTCAGGCGTCACGGCTGGGGTCACAGTTGAGGTGGAGGCCACCGCTGGCTCTGAGCCAGCTCTGAACGGCCCCGCAGCATTATTAGGCTAGATCATGACCCGGCTGCTCGGCTCTGTCTGAAAAGCTAATCCTCATAACGATGGAAGCATGTATCCAGAAATAAGCAGTTTCTCCTCAGCCTAAAGACTGGCCCAGTGGGTCTCCAGACTCCTGCAGGCACAGCCCAGCTCAATGGGGGTATTAGCATTAGCACTGGAAAGCCTAGTTGGTTTATAATTGAGGATATACCTAACACCAAGGCCTCCCCCCCCCCCCCTTCGGTTTTGTAAGGAATGTAGGGGTCCAGATATGAGTCTGACCTGACCCCCAGCTAACTAGCCCCTGTTGACCCTGGCTCCCTGACCCCAGTCAGGTGACCTTAAGGAAGCAACAGGGTTCTTGAAGCTCCCAGCTGGTGCTCTGGTTCAGTCCTAGCCCAGGTGGATGCGTGGATCTGTTACCACTGCCTTAGCCCGGAGACACAAGACGCAGAGGAGATGGAGATGGATATGTCAGAGATATTCTTGTGTGTGTGTGTGTGTGTAGGAGAGAAGTGTGTGTGTCTGTGTTGTATGTGCGTATGCGATTGTGTGCACGTGTGTGTGTGCTCCCAAGGTCTATGTGCAAGGAGAGCTTTCTCTGTTTCCCCCCCCTCGGGCTTTGACAGGGTCACCTCTGTGCCTTTCAAACCCTCCTCTCAACCAGTCCTAATTGATCTCACGCATTGCTAGGCCCAAACATCTCCCCCAAAGTCCCTGTCAGGAAGACCGGGGAGAGAAATAAGGGGTTAGCTCATTGTCTAAAGAGAGAGAGATCGACAGGGTGGAGGGGTGCCCCTTACACTCCCCCTCCCCTCCCCACCCCCCCTTCCCACCCCCCTCCTCCCCCCATCGAACATCCCTAAATCCCCTGACCGCCCCCTGAGGTGAGTACAAGCCTAAATCCTACGACTCCTTCTCCTTCTGAATGGTCCCCCAAAACGCTGGACAGGATTAGTACCCCAAATGTGTGGACGTAGGTGTCTCTGACTGTTCTGTAGCTGGAGGGGGCGGGGGGGGGGGGGGGGGCTTGCATGGGGGGCTCAGAATACCGGGGGCTTAAAGGCCCTTGTTGCCCTGGAGGATCAGGGGTTCAGGGCACAATGCAAGCCTCCGGGGCAGGGAGGGCTGAAGAGGGTTTAGCCTCGAGACGAGAGCCTTGTTGACACAGGCTCTGGAGAGGTGGCGAACGCTCACAGACCGTCAGCTCACATGCTGCGTTCACTTAGTCGTGTGTGTGTGTGTCACTTGTGTGTGTGTATTGGAGAAAGATTGAAAGATTGCCCCCCCCGTCCCCCCCCCCCCGTCGGCCCCCTCCCACCCCCTAACCCAAAGACAAACCAGACGGTGGTTCGCAAGAGTGCTACAGTACACACAATGCAACCATAGAAACGGGGCAGACAGAACCAGCCCCAAAGAGTCTTTGACACCAGTCTCTAATCAGCACATTCCTGTCCTTTCCAGAACTGTTAGTGTTTCACCTGACTGCAGCCTTGGTCTGCAGGGGGCAGGGGGGCGTGGGGGGGGGGGGGCGGGGTTGCTGGTGTCTGTGCGATGGTATGGTGAGCCTGGCAGGGGGGCAGGTGGGGTGCAGGGACCCTGGGGTGGAAGGTCCATTCAGAGAGAAGCTCCCTGTGACATGGTAGGGTCTGGAGAGACACGACCTTTAATGGGGCTTCTTTACAACGCCAGGCATTGTCAGCTGTGGCTACAACTCTGTTAGTCTCTCAATCATCCTCATTATCTCCTACTGATACCAACCCCTCCTGCCGTCTACCAAAGCCAAGAGCTTACACACCACACACACACACACACACACACACACACACACACACACACCACACACACACACCACACACACACCACACACACACCACACACACACCACACACACACGCCAAAGCAAAGTTTGTGTTTTTTTTAGATGACATCTGAAAGATGTAGGTCTACATACTATAAATGTATGTTTTACGAAACGGTATTCTGGCGTGCTTACAGACACTTGTCACTTGGTGTGTGTGTGTGTTATTTAAGAAGTGCCCCCTCCACCCCCCCCCTCCCCTCCACCACCCAGAGCCTTCCCTTGTGCCAACCCTTTAGCGGCCCCTGTTTGCATAATTATGCTAATTTCCTCTGCCATAGTGCTAATTATAGCCTGGTAGACAATGGTGGTGCATGGGGGCCTGGGCAGAGCTGGGGGCTGCAGTTCTGCCACTCAGCAACTCTTAACTCTTGTGTCGGTGACAGTAATTAGTGTCCCCCCCTGTGCTGTTTATAGCCTATACTCTCCGCAGTGTGACAGACCTCCCTAACACTCAACATGGATCGTAAACTGCTCCTGCAAACTGTTCAACCAGCTAGTCGGCATGCCTCTTTTAAATAGCGCCCGCACTGCTAAATGTAAGGCCTCACTCCTTTAACACTGGTTGTAGGAAGTGGCTGAATGAAGTGGTGTGTCGTAGCCTATTACAGGCTCTTGCAGCCAAACAAGTAGACACACAACTTAGACTCATGGGAGGATGAAGCAATTAGCCTGTAGCATCGGTGTTGTCTTGGGAGTGGCGTCTACGAACACAATGCACTTGATGAAGCAAACCCCAGACGATATCCAGTGGTAGTGCCGGTGGTGGTGATGATGTGTGTGTTGTGATGGTTGTGTTCCCCTGGCTGTGCCTGATGTCACTGAGGGAGGTGCGGCCCCCAGGGGCAGGGGAAGAGTTGCCAGTTGACTTAATTGAAGGTAATTGGTCTTCATCTCGTCCCCTCATCTCGGTCCCTCGAGGAGAAAAGGTGATATTACCTAAGAGATCCTACAAATTGTTACGATGTTTAGGCTTCCACAGATGCTGTCATCCTACAGGCTACCCACACACATTCAGACTCACACACACACACACACACACACAAACACACACACACACATGGAGTCTATCCCAGTGTTAAGTAGCCTATGAATACATAGGGATGGGAGTCGGGCCCTGGCTGTTGGCTGGCTCTCTCCTGGCTGTGTCACCAGTGTAGGTGGTAAGCACTAGACAGGGGGTGCTGAAAGCTAAGCGTTGCCAATGAGCAGGAGGATTAAAGGCAGGAAATGAAGGTTCCGCAGACAGACATGCCCAGCACCCCTGCTTTGTGAGAGCAGTAATACTGTGGTAATTACAAAGACATACTTTAGCAAGCTAGCTCTCTCTCTCTCTCTCTCTCTTTCTCCCCCACCATTCCCTTTTCTTCTGTAGAAAAAGGTTTCCTTCTCTGCAGAATTAGAGGGCAAAATGAAAGAAAGAGTAATAATACCCTCCGATAATACCCCCCCACCCAGACAGATACAATTCTTAGATTTTTTTCTCACTTTAGTTAACAGCCCCCTTCCCCCCACCAACGTTTTGGTGCCCTTGTGTGCTCTTCCAACATGTGACACACTTAGCTAGCTATTACAGAGTGGGACAAGAGATGGGCCTCTTTAAAGTTGTTGTTGTTGCTAAAATGCTTATTTAGCTAATTGTTCCTTGAGACTCTTTGGATGCGTGAAAGCCTTGTCATGATATAAGGCCTACGGTGTGCTTGATCTGGTTAGGCTACAGTGTGTCTGTGAATCGCAGCACAGTTGGATGTCCTTATAGGCCCATGTGAGACAGACACATTTCTGACGCTTCTCACGTCGCGCGCGTGTGTGTGAGACGGGTGTTCAGGGATTCGGTGTGTGTGAGCGAGAGCGTGTGTGTGTGTGTGTGTGTCGCGGTGTGAACGTGTGTGTGCCGTATTTGCTCCTATTAGAGAGAGATAAGTGATTAGTGCATGGTGGTTAATTAGAGCCTCTCTTCCCCTGACCGCGTAGTGCGGCATCCTCTCCTCCTATTGGTCCGTTCAACTCCCCCTCCTTCCTGCCTCCTTTGTCACCTCACAAAACAAGCCCGGCTCCACTGTTGGCCTGGCAACGGACGTGTGGCATTCTGCGATGGTTTGCGAGTGCGGAGCCCTTCAGGCCTAATGTCCCTGATGATGTTTTAAAACAAATAGATGATTAATGTGATTAGAGCTTTGTTTTGTGAGGAAGCTGCTACATTGCCACCCAGTGAGGGACCTGTAGTCTCAAGCAAGGTGGTCTTACTGTGCCCAGGTTTGTGTGTGTGTGTGTGTGTGTGTGCTGTTTCTCTGAGAGAGAGAGAGAGAGAGAGAGAGAGAGAGAGAGAGAGAGAGAGAGAGAGAGAGAGAGAGAGAGAGAGAGAGAGAGAGAGAGAGAGAGAGAGAGGGAGAGGGAGAGAGAGACAGAGAGACAGAGAGACAGAGAGACAGAGAGACAGAGAGACAGAGAGACAGAGATGGAGAGAGACAGAGAGAGGCAGAGAGAGGCAGAAGGAGACAAAGGGAGAGAGAGAAACTGAGAGAGACTGGGAAAGACAGAGGGAGACAGAGGGAGACAGAGGGAGACTGAGAGAGACTGGGAAAGACAGAGGGAGACAGAGGGAGAAAGAGGGAGAAAGAGGTAGAGAGAAGGAGACTGCTACTTTGATAATAGTTAAACAAAATCCTCTCTTCTTCTACACTCACTTCAACAAATTACTTTTGTTGAACCAGAAACATCTCTAGGCAAGGACAATAACTCTCAATCAAAGTATCTCAGAACCGTTCACTTTTTAATTAACATGGCTGTACCACAAGGAAAAACTGGAGCAAAGGATGTCAGTCTAGAATTGTCAGCTGGTGTTTGACATTGTCTAATGTGTTTGTCAGTGACTTAAGACACCCATTAGGCGCTAAGTGACTCACCAAGTTTTACTGTCAGTCTCTGTGATCTGTCCCCACCGCTCCAAACCCCACCGGGGTCCTGTCAGTTTACGGTTCTGCGATGCTAAACGCCAGAGATGCTAATGCTAACTTAAGTGTCAACGCCAGTGGAGACGCTAATGCTAAAGGGTAGGTGTTGACGCTAATGGAGATGCTCGAACGCTAATGCTCATTCCGCTCTGAGGCAGCAAACTGTTAAATTGGTTGTACTCCTCGGGGAGAAAGAGAGTGGTGCATACGGAGCCTGGAAGCTGGCAGCCGGGGGCCCAGAGGACTCTGTGTGTGTGTCTAGAGACTGTTTCTCCTGTGGGTCTCTGTGCTTTTTCTTTCAGTCAGCTGGTAATGCTAATAGGGATGCTTAAATCAGCATTGCTGCGTCTTTCATGTGGGAAAGTGGCCTCCAGAGAGCTTTCCACGTGCTTGTTTCAAGGACTCCCCACTCCATAGTTATTCTTCAAAGCCAGATTGAGGTGGGCAGATTGATTGGAAAACATACACATTTCCTGTCACGTGACAGGAAGCCCAAGTGGGGCATTGACATTTATGCAGTTGTGCATTGATTGGATTGTTATCATGGAGTTAAAGTCAGAATAATGAGTAGGTGGGACCATTTTGGACTCTTGATCTTGAATGTGAAGGGTGGTGCTGACTCACTCACTCGCTAGCTCGCCCACTTGCTTTCACTTTTATTTTGTTCTTTTGTTCTTTTCTTTCTATATTTAACTGAACTCTCTCTTTCTCCTTTTCCCTCCACTGTGACTCTCCTCTCTCTCTCTCTCTATCTCTCTCTCTCCTAGTCCTAGTCTAACAGCAGGCATCTTTCTCCACTCTCTTCTTCTCTCTTTCCCTTGTACCTCTCTCTCTCTCTCTCTCTTTCTCTCTCTCTCTCTCTCTCTCTCTCTCTCTCTCTCTCTCTCTCTCTCTCTCTCTCTCTCTCTCTCTCTCTCTCTCTCTCTCTCTCTCTCTCTCTCTCTCTCTCTCTCTCTCCTAGTCTTAGTCTGGCAGCAGTGTGTGTGTGTGTGTGTTACAGTAGCAGCAGAGTTCGAAGGTCCTAGCGGGCTGGTAGAAGGGTGCTCGCGGTAACCCAACATCTTCCTGACTGGTGATTGTCCTTCCAAATCCAGATCAGGGTCACCGCCCTCCCCCTGCTGCTCTGCCCTCTCTTCTTCTACTCTCTCTTCTTCTACTCTCTTCTTCTACTGTCTCTTCTTCTACTCTCTTCTTCTACTCTCTCTTCTTCTACTCTCTCTTCAACTCTCTCTTCAACTCTCTCTTCTTCTACTCTCTCTTCAACTCTCTCTTCTTCTACTCTCTCTTCTTCTACTCTCTCTTCTACTCTCTCTTCTTCTACTCTCTCTTCTTCTACTATCTCTTCTTCTACTCTCTCCTTCTACTCTGTCTTCTACTCTCTCTTCTTCTACTCTCTTCTTCTACTCTCTTCTTCTACCCTCTCTTATTCTACTCTCTTATTCTACTATCTCTTCTTCTACTCTCTCTTCTTCTACTCTGTCTTCTACTCTCTCTTCTTCTACTCTCTTCTTCTACTCTCTTCTTCTACTCTCTTCTTCTATCCTCTCTTATTCTACTATCTCTTCTTCTACTCTCTCTTCTTCTACTCTGTCTTCTACTCTCTCTTCTTCTACTCTCTCTTCTTCTACTCTCTCTTCTTCTACTGTCTTCTTCTACTCTCCCTTCTTCTACTCTCTTCTTCTACTCTCTTCTTCTACTCTCTTCTTCTACCCTCTCTTATTCTACTCTCTTATTCTACTCTCTTCTTCTACTCTCTTCTTCTACTCTCTCTTCTTCTACTCTGTCTTCTACTCTCTCTTCTTCTACTCTCTTCTTCTACTCTGTCTTCTTCTACTCTCTTCTTCTACCCTCTCTTATTCTACTCTGTCTTCTTCTACTGTGTTCTTCTACTGTCTTCATCTACTGTCTTCTTCTACTGTCTTCTTCTACTCTCTCTTCTTCTACTCTCTTCTTCTACCCTCTCTCCTCACACGCTTCCCATCCATCCGGTCTCTTTTCTCTTTCGTCCTTCACTCCATCGCTCTGTCTCTGTCACCCTGTCTCTGTTGTTTTTCTTCCCCTACTCCCTCCCTTCTTCACGTTCTCCCCCTTGCCTCTCTCTCTCTCTCTCTCTCTCTCTCTCTCTCTCTCGCTCTCTTTCTCTCTCTCTCTCTCTCTCTCTCTCTCTCTCTCTCTCTCTCTCTCTCTCTCTCTCTCTCTCTCTCTCTCTCTTCTCTGCCCAGTGGGCGCTGGCCCGTCGGGCCTTTGTGTTTGTCCAGTCAGGCCTGAATGGAGGGGCTACTCACGGGGAGAGCCCGGCTCCACAGAAAAAAAGGAGGGAGTTTGGGAGAGAAGAAAAGGAGAGAAGTAATTATGTTCAGTCATTAAGTTCTGAAGATCCCCGTGTTAATTACGGGCCCCCTCGCCACAAAACACGGCCAATCAGGAGTGCGAAAGCAGGAATGTTTGGACGGGGGCGGAGAGGAAGGTGATACCTCGGAGCTCAGGCCCAGGCATGAGAAGACACATTAAAATGGCTGACCTTCCTTCCTTCCCTCTCTCTCTCTCTCTCTCTCTCTCTCTCTCTCTCTCTCTCTCTCTCTCTCCAGTGATGGAGGGATTACGTCCGTGGAGTCGGGTTACAGAGCCGGGGCTATTGTACCTCTCCCTGTTCTATGTGCTGAGTCGACGCTGCTTTGCATCGCTGGCTTTTCAGGACAGGGGCCTTCTCTCTTCTCTCTCTCTCTCTCTCTCTCTCTCTCTCTCTCTCTTTCTCTACTTCATGCAGACATTTGGTTTTCATATTATTTCTGATAAGGAAGTGTTTGTGAGATGCAAACCCACATTCAAACGTATACGTGCACCTTCCTCATCACTCCCCCTCTTTTCTGTGGTTCAGCTGAGAGAGGGACTGATGCAGGACTGCCCCCCCTCTCCCCCCCTCTCATCTCCTCTCTCCCCTCCTCTCCCCTTTTCTCCCCTCCCTCTACCCCTGCCTTTCCCCTCCCCTCTACTCCTCCCTTCTTCTCCTCCCCTCTTCTCCCCCTCTCCTCCCGCCCCTCTTCCCTTTCCTCCCCCGGCTCCCCTCCCCTTTATGTGTCTGGAGGTCCGGAGGTAGGCTAGCCGCGGCCTAGCGTCCCATCATCCTGTCCTGCTGGTCCTGTGGGCGTCCGACAGGCCCGGTCCTGCCCTATTGTGTGGGTAATGGAGGGGAGGGCTGTAATCCAGCTCCCATGAGAAGGAGAAGTCATTTATTAGAGAGGGGGTTCATGCTTCACAAAATGTATTGAGTTAGGCCACTAATCACAGACTGGAATGAAGGGAGGGGTGTGTGTGTATGTGGGGGTGGTGCCCAGTGTGTGTGTGTGTGTGTGTGTGTGTGTGTGTGTGTGTGTGTGTGCGTGTGTGCGTGCTTGGGGAGAGAAGGGATTACAGGGAGATTGGTGTGTGACCAGGTTTCTGGACAGAACCCCCATCACCTCCTCAAAACTCCCCTAACTGCCCCGCTGGGCCTTTCATCAGGTGTGAGTGTGTGTGTGTGTGTGTGTGTGTGTGTGTAGGACCAGGTTCAGGGCTGGGGCCTCAGACAGGGGCACCGTCAGGAGCCAGAAAGCTACAGAGAAGGGTTGACTGCTGGATCACAGATGGAGACATTTTGTTTCCAGGGTTGCAGAAACACTCTGTTCCTCCCTCCCCCTATCCTCTCCCTTTATCCCTCCCTCTATCCTCCCTCCCTCCCTCCCTCCCTCCCTCCCTCCCTCCCTCCCTCCCTCCCTCCCTCCCTCCCTCCCTCCCTCCCTCCCTCCCTCCCTCCCTCCCTCCCTCCCTCCCTCCCTCCCTCCCTCCCTCCCTCCCTCCCTCCCTCCTTCCCTCCCTCCCTCCCTCCCTCCCTCCCTCCCTCCATCCATCCATCCATCCATCCATCCAACCAACCATTCATTCATCTGTCCATCTCTCCCTCCCTGCCTTAACTCCCCACCCAGCCCTCCACCCGCCAGCGCCGCGGCCATCATGGCTCTGACTGGGTGCCAGCATGGAGCACCCACTGCCAACACACACACACACACCGATGAGCGCACACCCACGTGTTCCAGAGAGAACAATAACAGTTGCAGCTTTTATGCTGCTTTTCCAAGTGCCCCCCCCACTCACCCACCCACCTCTCCCCCCTCCACCCCTCCACCCCTCCTCTGCCCCCCCTCCCTCCCTCAACCCAGCATTTCCACAATAGAGAGCCTAATGTCTTTTTATTTCGAGAGCTGGTTAATTGATGAGAGTAGCGTCCTAATTGCTTCTCTCTTACTGCCCAGCTTTGCCTCTCCCCCAACAGGTTTTACCTGACCTCTGTTTTGACTCTGTGTGGGAAAACATTTGCTCCACTGAAACACCCAACGCTGTATATGAGCATGGGTGCTTGTGTATGTGACACATCTCCCTTGCCTGTGTGTGTGTGTCTAGCAGGCCTTTCACAATGCGTTGGGACAGAGGTGAAGAGCATTGTTGTATCTCTGTTTACACACTGGAGAATGACGAATAGTTCCCTGTTGTGTTCTGCTTCGAATGGAAGTCTCATAGAAATGTCGTTTCGGAAACTATCTTGATTTATTCTTGATGTAATTTACTCCTCAGTTTAATTAACACTTCAGTAAAGACATTGAAGGAGAACTGAACTGTTTTTGTGTGTTTGTGTTACACGCTCCAGCC
>NC_140371.1:19385000-19437500 GCF_054491055.1 Hypomesus nipponensis | reverse complement strand
ACACACACACACACACTCTGCCCCCATCCTTCACTGAATGGGAGTGCTGTGGTGGGCTGGAGTGAGTGAGTGTGTGTGTGTGTGTGTGCGCATGTGGGATGATCAAGTTGAATCTACACACTGTGAGACTCGTGGGTGGATGCAGTGATGCTGTAAGGCCATCATATCAGTAGTTGGCCCGTACAGAACTGAAACAGGTGGACCAAAGCTGGAGAAAAAAACAGGTGGAAAGAAGCTGAGTGTCAGGACTGTAGCAGACAGCACAGCAGGATACCCACTCAGACTGCATCCACGGTATCATTCCTGATTTGCATACTAATTACCCAAATGATCGAGGGCGAGTCATATGGCCAATAAAAAGCCATTGTTTCTGAGTGCTCTTGAAGCAGGCGTAATGTAATCTCCCGTGAGGACTGAAACACGACGTGTTTGGAGCGCTGGAGTCCGCCACCGCAGCAGCAGCAGTAGCTGCTGTGTTTCCATCAGATCTCCATATTCATGAGCGTGTCGGGGCCGGACGTGGTACTGGGGGCGTGGCCTGGAGTGTGGCGGGGCTGGGGGCGTGGCCTTGAGTGGGGCGGGGCTGGGGGTGTGGCCCGGAGTGGGGCGTGGCCCGGAGTGGGGCGGGGCTGGGGGCTTCTTCAAGGTGGGTCCGGGCGCCGGAGAGTTCTGGGGAGAGGAACTTGTGTGAGCATCGGAGATACGGCCCTCAGAGTCAACCAGTCTAGGGGGTGGAGGGAAAGAGGGCAGGAGAGGAAGGAGGTGAGGGTGGGGGAGAGGGAGGGTGGGAGGGAGGGAGGGAGGGAGGGAGAGGAAGAGAGAGAGATAGAGAGTGAGAGATCGAGAGAGGGAGAGAGAGGGAGAGAGAGAGGAATAAGTAGAGATATAGATAGATATAGAGATAGAGAGATAGATAGATAGATAGATAGAGAGAGAGAGAGAGAGAGAGAGAGATAGATAGAGAGGGAGATGGAGGAGGTGAAGGTTGAGAGAGGAGGAGAGACAGAGAGAGACTCCTTTCTCAGGAGAAAGGAGTGTTGGGGTGAGGAAATTAATGAAAGAGAGGAGAGAGGAAAGAGGAGAGAGGAGAGAGGAGAGAGGAGAGAGGAGAGAGGGGAGAAGGGAGAGGGGAGAGGACACCTTGGCGGGCTCCCTCACACGTTGGGGCTGCAAACACAAACAAACCAAACAGAGGGAGATGGGTCCTGACAGCAGCCTGGCCTGTCAGTGGGCTGTCTGCAGATATGCCTGCGTCAAACAGCCTGCTGCCTCGGAGCGCCCGCGGCCATCACCGCACACACACACACACACACACTCATAGTCACACACATAGAGACCCACACATGCACACACACTCATAATAACACACATAGAGACGCGCACACACACACACACACACAGCGATCAGGAGGAGCTGAGAGGGTTTAATCTAACCTGACTGCACTCGACAGAGAAGGGAAATTCACTTCCACTCACATTCTGGCAAACGGGACGCTCTTCAGATAAATGGCAGCATCGAGCACCGAGTGTGTTTACGTGTGAAAGAGAGAGACGCAGACAGAGACAAACAGAGTCTGCGTGTATCCACGGTGACAGCTTCGGCCGAGCGCTTCTCACTCACGAGGCAGCATAGAGGCAGGCAACGCCTCGCTGTCGAGTCGGGGCTGTTTGGGACGTCCTTGTTCCATGGCGTCAGCTCACGGCACCGTTGATGTGATTCTTCTAGCTTGTGTGATGGAGCTAGCCTTGGCGTAGCCTAGCGGCTAGCTCTGGCCCCTCTTCGGCGATTCAGAGTTTGCTGCGTGTGTGTGTGGGTTGGGGGGGGGGGGGTTGTTGTTGGCAATGTGGGTGCTTCTGTGAGGAACTGGGCATCCCTTATCCACCTGTGCCATGACGGTGTGTCCTCTAACCAACCTTTGGGTGAGACGAGGTTTGTTACCCTTCTGTCCGGCCACATCCCAGACGGGAGATTCCTCTCGAGGTGTTTCCTGTTTCCAGGTCTACTTCCTGGAGAGGATTTGGACAAGCAGGCGACTTCACTTCCTCCTCGGGACAATCGGACAGGAACGAAAGGCTCGCTGCCCCCAGCGTCGCCATAACAACCCCGCCGGGAGCCCCACACCCCACCCAGCGAGAGCGGTCAACAGCCGGGGCAGCTATCCGGGGCTATTGTTGGCTGGAGCTCCGTCCTCCCCGTGTGACGTGGGCTCCAGTTTGGGTGTGAAGGAGGAATAACCCCCTAAATAGTGTTTAACATCCAGAACTCAGACAAACAATAACAGGCAGGCAGGCAGGCAGGCCAGGCTAGCAAGTGTTGACAGTGTAGTGTGTGTGTGGGAGTAAGAGAGTGTGTGTGAGAGTGTCCAGGAGGGCCCTCCCCTCCCTCTTCCCCCAGGTGTGTCCCGTCAGACCCCCGCTGAGGTAAACCCTCGCCTGGCCTGCTGACAGATGGTGTGTGTGTGTTTGTGTGCGCGCGCGCGGTGGAGTGGACACCTGCTGTGTCTGAATCACGTGGCTTTCCCCCCATCTCGTCCGGTCTAGTGTCGGAGTCGTCTGTCTCATGCTGTTCTCGTAGCACATGATAGGTTGGGTGCGGCTTACACCCATCCACCGATCCATCTACTCAGAAAACTGTCGAGGATCTAAAAAGAGGTTGAAGACCCGAGGAGAACTGGGTGAAGAGAGAACTGTGCTCCCCTCACACGCAGTACCCCGTTTGTCCTCTAGGTGGGAGCAGTGGCTGCTGTTTCAGAGCATGGACTCTCTTCCCGACCAACTCTCTTATCACGGTGTAAAGACAACATGACAGAGAGGGGGAACCGTATCCAGGGGGACTGTGGTAGTAACGGCAACACATTCAGGCTTCTTCTTCTTCATATCCTTATAAACGCTGTGTATTTTGTTTTTATTTGTTGGAGGGTGCGAGGCGGAGAGCATTAAACCGCAGTTTGACAAGCAGAAAGAAGTGTGCGCTGCTGTGTGTGTGTGTGTGTGTGTGTGTGTGTGCGGTTCATCGTGACCGCTTGTGTGTTTCAACGGGTGCATCAAGAAAAAGCACATATCGTCTCGCATGTTCTCAGTTGTGACTTTTTCTCCCTGTGTGCTTTTAATCGGCCCCCACAGGATGATGAGGCGATGTTTGTGTGTGTGTGTGTGTGTGTGTGTGTGTGGGCGGTGGGAAGTGGGGGGGGGGTGGTGTTGGTGGGGGTGGCGGTGTCAGGGCGGGTGGTGTTTACCTGATTACACATGGTGGCTCCTTGGAGCAGCCATGTTTCCGTGAGGCTCCCCTCGCGGGCACTCTTAATTGATTGGCCCCTTGTTAGGAGACTCTTTGTGGTTTTGTGGGCTCGAGTCGATATCGCCGGAGCTTCCCATTCCCAGGTGCATCGATCCGATGCGATGCTCATCCAATACCGAGGAGCCGTGACCTTCCGAACTGCACACGTCATCGTCATAGTGACGATACCACCAAGCCAGGCTCTTCCGGACCAAGGTGCTCTGCACTTTTACCCTGCCCTTTTGTCTCTGGTGGCTCTCCGTGTGTGTGTGTGTGTGTGTGTGTGCGCTTGAGCAGCAGATGAAAAACTAAATTGAGCTGTTTTGATTGTTCACCGTCTTTAAGAGTGCCCCCAGCATAAGGCTCTTCAGTTAAAGCATGTATGTGCACACACACACACACACACACACACACACCGTCCTCACCGCACTGTTCTCCTCCACGCGTCTCAGCTTCTCTCTAAATATGGTTGGACAACGTGAGTGAATTCTTTTAATTGGAAGTCAGAGTAATTTTTAATCTCAGTAATGAAGGAAGCTATTTATTAACACAAACTACCCAAAGCCTTTTCTCTTTATCAGCCTGTCCGCTAATCCATGTTTACACGTCGTTTTTTAGAAATGTGAACAAAATAATGTTTTATTTTTGGTGGGTGTTGCGAGATTTGTTTATTTCTGAAACTTCTATTTTTGTGACACATATTATTGACTGGTTTAAGGCTTATTTGATAGGATCTATTGCAATATTACCAATGGAATCCTCTATTCTGTTGTTCTGAGGGTCAAACTGAGACTTTCAGAAATCCTTTCTCATCATACCAAAATTACAAAATGGATTGGCATGTCTTGTTTCTGAGAATTAGAGCAAAATACGTCTTTATTGAATTGAAATGGAATGAACCCAGCCCAAAGTGCTATGATACCAGACAATTATGCAAATGCACGCTAAAGACAAACCACACGCAAAAGCCTTGGCACACACACACACACACACACACACAAACATAAACAAGGGCTTGCACAATCAAATATGCAGTATATTGTTCTATAAACATCCATGTGCACACATTCAAACTACACACACACACACTACACACACATACACACTACACACACACACACACACACCCACACACTACACACACATACACACTACACACACACGTGCGCTCCAGGGATGATATCTGGGTAGGTGGATAAAAGTAGTGCTATTGTAATTCGATAGATGGTTTTTGCTAAGATAATCTCTCTTAAACAGATGATCATTTTGGGAGTAAATGTGATTGATGTGGGACCCAGAGAGTGAGCTGGATCAGGATGCTCTGGAAGAATGACAGGCTGCATCTGGAGAAGAACAGACCTTCATGCCAGCTGGGGCTGAGGTTCATACTGGCCCTCACACTGACTCTCTCTCTCTCTCTCTCTCTCTCTCTCTCTCTCTCTCTCTCTCTCTCTCTCTCTCTCTCTCTCTCTCTCTCTCTCTCTCTCTCTCTCTCTCTCTCTCTGTCTCTCTCTCTCATTCTATCCCTCTATCTACCTCTCTTTCTCCCTTTTTGTCTCTCCCATTATCCCTCCCTCCCTCCCTCCCTCCCTCCCTCCCTCCCTCCCTCCCTCCCTCCCTCCCTCCCTCCCTCCCTCCCTCCCTCCCTCCCTCCCTCCCTCCCTCCCTCCCTCCCTCCCTCCCTCTTCCTCTCTGTCTCTCGTGTTCCTTCTCCCTTTCTATCTCTCCTGCTCCTTCTTTCTTCCTCTCCTTCTCACCCCCATCATCCATCTCCCCGATCCTCCCAGCCCTTATGCATCCATTTTTTATATTAGAACCCCCCTCCAGATAGATAGAGTAAGCCCTCTTACCCTTCCCATCCCCTCCCTCTGTGCCCCCCCTCCCCTCCCTCCCTCGTCTTTCCTCTGCTCTGTCGAATGTTTCTGGTATAATCCTCTGCTTAGGCCCGTGTTGCCACAGGAACATCAATAATATTCCTGCTTGACAACATCTTAGTGCATTAAAGTGGTCTCAGGGAGAGCCATCGCAGGCAACTCGCTGGAGGACCCTGGGAAAAGCAAAAATAGCAAGCCGGGGTACGTCAGGGGGGGGGGAGGGATGGAGGCAAGAAGGGACGGAGGGACGCAGAGATGGAGAGGAGGACGTGAGTTTTTTTCCATGTTCTGTACTGTACACACGGTGTCCTGTGTGCTTCTGTGACTTCAGCTGGCAGACTGAGAAACATGGGGTCTGGCCTGCTGCACAAACACACACACACACACACACTCACCTCAACTATGATGTGAAATTTGTTACGTGTATGTGAGATGCTACATAATGACTTTTTTATTTCTTTATGGTGACAAGCTAAATGACCAAACACACACACACACACATCAGCACACTAACCCTATCTGGTGAAAGTATAGTGGATCCACTAGAGTCCACCCTTGGCTTAGAGTAACTCTATCTGGAATGAGAGACGGAGATAGAGAGGAGAGAAGGATCAGAACAGCGGCAAACGTTCATCCTCTCTCTATCTATCTATCTATCTATCTATCTATCTCTCTATCTCTCTATCTCTATCTCTATATCTATCTATATCTCTACTTATTCCTCTCTCTCTCCCTCTCTCTCCCTCTCTCGATCTCTCACTCTCTATCTCTATCTCTTCCTCTCTCTCCCTCTCCCTCTCTCTCTCAGTCCATCTCAATTAAAACACAGCCCACCTCCCCCTCAAGAGTCTATTATATATTATCCCTCTAAATCGAATCTCATGGAAATTGCTAGGGAGACTGAAATCATTCATTTGAGTGACATCAGCGTGTATTTATATTGCACACAGGGGAGGAGAGGAGCAGCACTTCGCTCATGCTGGTGTGGTCAACACACACACACCCCGCTGGCTGACCATCACTCCGAGCACACACACACACACACATACACAGGGGCTAATGCACACAGACATATACTCATACACAGTAGAAGGTAGCACAAACACACTGAAGCACGTAAGCGTGACCACACACACACTTACACACACACTTACACACAGTCCTATAGGAATCATTTGATATGTGTAGGGTCCCTGCAGGCTCAGGCCTTAATACTTACTTTCACTTGTTAAATGTTAAATATGCTTACAAAAAGTCATGAAAACAATGTGCGACCCCCCCCCCCCCCCACACACACACACACACACACAGTCTCCTCAAGTCCAGTTCATACAAACACCATCGGCCTTCTGCACATACAAACCGCACACACTAATATTATTCACCCAACCACCGACACACACAATGTTCCCCCATGCTGACACACGTGCACACACACACACACACACACACACACATATTCAAACACAAAGGCTCTCCAACTGTCTTAAAGTGTCACAGAGGGAGGACAAGTTACAACGTTCTGTTGTCGCCGCGGCTACCGTGTGGTAGCGAGCGACCGTGTCCTTCCGGAAGTTTCATCTCAAACTGTTTAATTTCCCATTGAGTTCACTTCAGAAATCACATGTGGATATCTCTGACTAACCATTGCGTGTAATACATATTCATCTTTATTTCATCTCTTGTCTGAGAGATGGCTTTCAAGCGCCTTTTCACACACACACACACACACACATGCTCTGCGTGTGAGCAAGTGTTACTGATATTGTTAGGTGGAGTATGGTGATGACTGTCGCTAGGAAGGCAGGTATGTATGTGCTTTTGTTCGATAACGATTTTAGGTGTTCGCTACATAAGTGGTAGGGAACAATAACAAGGTCGGTTGGATATCATTATGCGTGTGTGTTTGTATACTAAGCGTGTCTTTGTGTATACAAAGGTATTTGTGTGTGTGTGTGTGCCTGGTCGACAGATAAATCCTAAATTGAGCTGTTTTGTTCACAGACGACTGGGAATGCTTTTGTGTGTTTGTGTGTCTGTGTCTCTGTGTTGTTCACTCGTGTCTCTGTCTCATGTGTGGGTTTGTCAGAAAGGAAAAGCGAGAGAGAAATGAAGAGAGAAAAACAGAGAGAGAGAGAGAGAGAGAGAGAGAGAGAGAGAGAGAGAGAGAGAGACAGAGAGACACAGAGAGAATGTAGAATGATATAGGTGGTATGAAGAAAGCACAGCATCACTCTGCCCCTCCAGCCTAAGGACAGTACCTTCATTTCTGCAGAAAACACAAACACACGCACACACAAACACACATCCACCCACCACCTGTGTTTCTGAGGGGGGTGTTCAGACCAGAGCCTGTGGAAATAACACACCATAGAAAACAGGTCCGTAGCTTTCTAGAGTTAATATTAGTGTGTGTGTGTGTGTGTGTGCGTGCGTGGGGGGCTGATGATCCTGACAGTTCTACCCAATGAGCAGGACAGATTGGCCAGGAACAGGGGCAGTCATCCTTCTAGCCAAATTATTCTGATTCTCCGCTGATTTCCTGATGGAAGCCCTCTCATTCATCATCACAAACCCCTCGGCGGCGGTAAAACGACTCTCGCCGCCCGCGCCGCCTAATCACATGATTTGATTTGTCTTTCTCTCCGAGGTAAAACGACGGGTCGCCCTCTGATGAGGCCCCCCTGCCCCGCCCCTACTCAGCAGAGTCACGCAGGGCCGCCCAGCGCTGCCGAATCAACACTGTCAGGACCCCGCTGGCATATCATACAGAGAGACACCCCAACACTGGAGGTGTGAGGGGGTCACTGAGACCCAGCTAGACACACACACACACACACGCACACACACACACGGAGCAGTAAATCTTAAATTGCCACTCTGCGCGTTTTAAGAAACAGTCTGAAGATGTTGAGCATGCAGTGTGTGCTTGTGCCTCAAGGGGGAACTATTAGGAACCTCTTTGAAACATTTGGAATCCGGTTCTCCTGGCGAGGGTTCTGGTCTGGCCCCGTCACACCTGACCCCCCCCCCCCCCCAGCGTGAGCCAAGGGGAGACGGGTCACAAGGTCGATCCAAGGCTGGGGACGCTGGGACGCGGGATGCCTGTAGAAGACTTTTAGCTGGATGGGTCTGGCTCAGGATCTCTGGGTTCTCCAAACTGCAAAACACTCACAAATACCCTGACACTTTCACACTCTCTCACACACACACACTCACACACACTCACGAACACTCTCACACACACACTCACACACTCAACGCTCAGAGACGTGTCATCAGTAGAGCTGCTTTCCTCTGTCACACTGATGACATTACAATTCATGGAAGCAGGGTGTCTAGCATGGGCAACAGCACACACTCACACACATTGGCATACACACATACACACACACACACACACAACCAAGCACGCACACACACACCCACACGCACCCGACTCTTCCGCTCGCACAAACCAAGCAACGGGCTAAAAAGATCCACCCAACAGATGTTTTTCCAGCTCGGGCTCTTTTGAGTGTTAACTGCAGATGATAGAGAAGTGGATGGACAAAAAGAGCTCGCTCGAGAAAGGACTAGAACGATAAACGAGAGTGGTGAAGGAGAGCGGGAGTGAGGGAGCGTCTGTGTGTGTGGGGGGGGGGATGAGAAGAGACAGGTAAATGGAAGGAGGGGAAAGAGAGGCGCAGAGTGGCACATGTGGGGTCCTCTCCTCTAATTAGCCCTTCGCCCGCCCGTCTCCTAAACCTGTGTGCTCAGGAGACTCGGCCAAGGTGTTAGTGAATCTCTGCCACCCCGTAAAGACATTAGCAGCATGCAGTATTCAGCAGCTGTAATTCAGGCTTTTAGCGCCAGTGCTATATGTTTAGAGGGTGCCCCAAAGCAAAAGAGCAATCTGGGCAGATGATCACAGAAAGGCTCTTCCTTTTCTCTGTGTGTGTGTGTGTGTGTGTGTGTGTGTGTGTGTAAAAAAAAAAAAAAAAAAAAAAAGAAGATATTGGTATTTATGCATACTGTACGTGTATGTATTTTATCTATTTATGTATTTTGGCGTTTTTTTTCAATCCTGTCAGAACATTTCAAATCCTTATCCTTGTCAAATTTATGAAATCGCAAGACGCAACTATTGCCCACTTATAGTTTGAGGAGAGCGGGGAAGTGATAAAAGGATACTATCAGCACAAACATGTTGTTGGAATGGGCTAGACTAGAGGGCTCTTGTGTTGGTAGGGAGGTGGGTTGAAAACAGACCACGGGAAGGTTTGTCGTCTGTTGTGTAGCACGCATTGTGTTTGACCACCTTCAACATGCTACCTAAACATACGACAACGCCTTCGTTACAAAAAAACGGCAACACACACATACACGTACAGAGCACAAACAGTGCTCCACCACTGAAATATTCTCCCCTGCTGTAATACAATGCTCTCTGCTGTGCCTTGTTACAATACCCCCATGGAAGCCCATACAAGCTCAAACCCTCCACTTCATGGGTCACTCGCAATACAGAGCCACAACTCTGCTCTACACACACGTACAGTACACGCACACACACACACACACGCACAGTACACACACACACGCACACACACACACACCAACCATTGTATTACTCCAACATCTTGTTTTTTTCTCTCTCCTCTGACTCTTTTTTGAGGGAAAGAAAGAGAGACAGGAGATAGAAAAGGGAGAGAGGGGACTGAAAAGGAATGCTCCCCATCACCTCGCCACAGGGCCTAGCGGAGGTTAGAAATGTGTTGCTTTCAAGTGCACCTTGTTACCTGGCTTGACTATAAAAAATAAATTAAAAATTCTCTCTCCCTGAATGCCACTCTGTCTTCTCTCACCTCAGCTCTGTCAACCCCCCCCCATCCCTTCCTCCCCTCCCTCCCCCCTCCCTGACCCTTCCTACCGCTCGTCCACGCTAACGCTAGCTCCCCTCTATTTTTCCTGCCTCTGTCTGCCAGCTTCCTGGCAGGATCTGATCCTCGCTGCCCCCACGCGCCCAGTACCCCTGTGCACCCCGCCTCCCTCCCCCCCCTCCTCCCCCCTCCCTCCCTCCCTCCCTCCCCCCGCCCCTTCCTCCCCCCTGGACGCAGGGCCCTGTCCGCCCAAAAGCGCTTGGGTTCACAGCCATGTCACTTCCTATAGACTGGCTCTGACTGTTTTTCAGGGCAGACCAGGTCACGCTGCCGCGTCACCCCAAGGTCGCAGCGAGGACACGGGCACGTGGTGATCTGCATGTCATCGGAGGCGAATCAAGCACACCTCAAGCCTTTCAGCTGACGTTTGTTATTAACAGGCTCGGTACGGTTTAGTCCAGCCCAGTCCAGTTCAGTCCCACACAGTCCAGTGGGGTCCATCCCAGCCAGGCTGGCCTCTTCTCAGTTTACTGAGCTGTGCTGTGGTGAACTCTCCCTATCTATCACTGCTGCTGTGGAGGCTGTTTGAATTAGTCATGACTCCAACAAACTGCCAGTCCTCCTCCTCCTGCTTCCCAGAGTGCTAATCCCCCCTCTCTGCCTCCCTTCCTCTCTGCCTGCCTACCTCTTCCCTCCCCCTCTCTCCCTCCCTCTCTGCCTCCCTCTTCTCTCAGCCGTAAGGCTGCTCTCTGTTGAATAATTGCAGCGAGGGAGAATTTTTCAATGCATACGTGATGGGCTCTCTGAGGCACATCTCTCTCTCTCTCTCTCTCTCTCTCTCTCTCTCTCTCTCTCTCTCTCTCTCTCTCTCTCTCTCTCAGTCTCTCTCTCTCTCTCTCTCTCTCTCTCTCTCTCTCTCTCTCTCTCTCTCTCTGTGGTAAGGACTTGCTGGGGGTGAAAGACTAACCCCTCTCCTTAATCCTGGCCTGAGTGAGTGAAGAGCCCAGCTTTCCAGGTCCTCTTAAACCCAACACCCTCGCAGTCACACACACACTCACACACACACTCGTACAGGGAGATCAGAAAGGACCATACACACACTATCTGGGTACAGATAGGGCTCTATCACTTGATACCTAACACACACACACACCTACCTACACCCGTCCCTGGCCACACACACACACACTTACGTACTCATTCAGGTACCTTTCGGTAAAAGGCAACAATACCTGCAGGTTAGGAGTCAATTCAGCCGTGTAAAATGACCTCAATTACAAGTTTTGCTGTACAAACACACCGTGTGAGTGAGAGAGGCAGATCAGATGTGGTTGGGTGTTGTGTTTGTTATTGGCAGGATCCTTACCCAGACCTGTGCACTACGCTGAGTGGCCTGTGCCACCAACACAAGTGGATCTGATGTTTGTGTTCAAGTGGCTGGAATCAGTTGCATTTTACATGTATTTGTATGTTCTTTGGGGGGGGGGGGGCAGGCAACCAACCTACACACATCATCATAAAGGGACACACTTGTCCATGGAGAGTCTCTCTCACACAGAAATGAACGCACACACACACACACACACATACACACACACACACACACTTGAGCAGACACACTAGTGAGAGCCTCCCACAGGAGTCCATTGAGAGCTATGGAGCTGTGCTGATGGTCTTCTCGAACAACAAACTGTTTTCCATTGTTCGGCCCTACGCTGACTGTCCTATAATGTGTAGGCAGGTTGAGAGGAAGTGAGATCGTAGCAAGGTTCTCCTCCTCCTCCTCTTCCTCCACCCACACCTCTTCTTCCTCTTCTCTCCATCCATCATCTGAGCCTTCTCCCCTCCCCTCTTCCCCCCTCAGGCTTTAGAGGAGGTGCTGCTTGGCGGGGTGTCTGGGTACCTGCAGGTACCCCAGCATGGTCCTAATATCTGCCTTCCAACCCTAACCCCCCCCACACCCCAGGGTGGACCATTATCCTGCCCCAGCCCCGCCACACCCCGGTCCAGCCCCTCTCTCCAGCACCCTTTCACCAGACAGGTGCTCCGCGGCCCCCCCCCCCTCCCCCCAGATCCCACCGTGCGGCCGTCCCCTGCACCACGCCCTCCCCAGGGTCGGACACCTGGCTGCCCTGGCCGGTCAAGCGGGCGTGGGGGGGTCGGGGAGACAAAGACAGGATTAGCGGGGGGAGGAGTTGCAAGAATAGAAAGGTGTGGTAGAGGAGAGGTGGAGGAGAGGAGGGAGAGGGCAGGAGGCTGCGAGCTGGGTGCCCTGCCGTGCGTGCGTGTGTGTGTGTGTGTGTGGAGGCTTGCGCGTGGACTGTGTGTTTGTCAGTGGACTCTTCACACCCTTGTATTCTCCGACATCCTTTATTTGTAGTTTTTTGTAGTTCTTTCCGTCACCCAGCCTTGTTCTCAGCTAAAAGCTGCAGCTGTCCCCTCTCTATCTCTCTCCCTCTCCCTATCCCTCTCTCTCTCTCTCTCTCTCTCTCTCTCTCTCTCTCTCTCTCTCTCTCTCTCTCTCTCTCTCTCTCTCTCTCTCTCTCTCTCTCTCTCTCTCTCTC
Source organism: Hypomesus nipponensis (assembly GCF_054491055.1). Taxonomy (NCBI): domain Eukaryota; kingdom Metazoa; phylum Chordata; class Actinopteri; order Osmeriformes; family Osmeridae; genus Hypomesus; species Hypomesus nipponensis. The sequence continues at coordinate 19,424,923 of NC_140371.1, read as the reverse complement.
TCTCTCTCTCTCTCTCTCTCTCTCTCTCTCTCTCTCTCTCTCTCTCTCTCTCCCTCTCTCCCTCTCTCTCACCATATCAAGCGTGTGGTCTTTCATCTGTCCGCTCTCCTCTGCTCAGAGAGGCAAGAGATCGCAGCCACACTGGAGAGAGAACGCAGCTCTCTGAAGTCTACATCTCCAGTCCCCTCACACACACACACACACACACACAGAGACACACACACACACACACATGCTGCAGAACCACCATCAACAATGTTATTGATGTGGCCTGTGTCCTCTATTTCCCTTAGTATTATCTCCTAATATCATTCCTGATTTGAATCCATTTGGGTTTTTTGTTTGTTTTGGGGGAAAATTAGATGCTTTAGAAGCTGAGGTCAGGCTGTGTGTGTGTTTGTGTGTGCGCGCGTGTTAAGTGTAAAGACACACACATAAAGGCACACCAAGTTATCCACTTGTAAATTATTTGACACTTTGGAAAGATCCAAGTACTAAACATTTTAGAGTGTAGCATATGCATATCAGTGATTCCACAAAAAGGCAAAAATGTGTACATAAACACACACACACACACACACGCACACAAATACACTCATCGACTGCAGTTTAATTCCTTCCCTCTATTCACCACGTCCTCCTCCCTCTCTCGCTCTCTCCCTCTCCCTTTTTACCCCCAGATGTGCAATCATAATTTAAAGGTGTTGGCCATAATTTGTTGGGATTAAGTGATTTGGGTGGTATTGTCGCAGCTTAATGCACGAGCGGGTTTAGGAGCCCTTTCTACTCTGATGAAATGACAGGCTTTTGTCCCTGCCCAGACCCGCACTCCACTGACTTGTCGACCGGATGGTTGGCTGACTGGGTGCCAGGGCCATTGTCCTTGTCCTCGCCTGTGGAGGTCACCAGGGGTGTGGCCGCGGGGGCTGAGAGATGCCAAGGGTAGGACTGGCAGACGGGTCGGAGGTGGGGACACTTTCAAATGACCCGGACACTCTTAAATGACCCGACCATGCTGTCATATGTTGGGCCTTAGCACGAGTGACCTGCAGTGCCTGTGTGACAAGCACATGCGTGTGACTGGAACACGCATGGAGGCTTTTCATGTTGTGTTGCCAGAGGCTACCGCAAATATTTCCCCTGCGTACCGCAGCAGCAGGGTGGCTGTGGACATGAGTGTCAACTCGGTCCACGTGGGCGTCTTTGTGGTGCCTCTTTCTGAATACTGACCTGGCTATACTGTACAATAACCATGTCGCTCGCACATTCACTGCCCCTCCCTCCCTCCCTCCCTCCCTCCCTCCCTCCCTCCCTCCCTCCCTCCCTCCCTCCCTCCCTCCCTCCCTCCCTCCCTCCCTCCCTCCCTCCCTCCCTCCCTCCCTCCCTCCCTCCCTCCCTCCCTCCCTCCCTCCCTCCCTCCCTCCCTCCCTCCCTCCCTAATAACCCTGTCTAGTGCTGCTGCCCCCTCCGCCTCCTTTATTCTGCCACCTCCATTCATTCCTGCTCCCGTTTGGCGAAAGGATGGAGGTGGGTGTGGGGGTGGGTGGGTGGGGGGTGTTGTATGGCTACCTGTCTGCGGAGCCTCTTTCTCTCCGCAGAAGAAGAATGAGCAGCAGCCAGGCGACGAGGGGGAGGTAGGGAGGGGGCAGGGGGGGCCCGTGTCTATTCATCCCCTGGGCTGTGTCTCCAGGGCCCCCATGGCCCCTCAACGCCCACCCAATCCAGCACCTCTGCCCTGGGTGTCTCTCTCTTATTACCGGCCTCCGCACCTCCATTCTTCCACCGCCAAATTGACGAGCGGCTGGACGGGCGACCCGTAGGGTGCCTCGCGAGAAGCAGACGCACACTTCTTGTGTGTGTGTTGTGTGTGTGTGTGTGTGTGTTTGAGACAGAGGTCATTTTCAGATTTGAAACATGGCCTTATATACAGTCCATACTAGCAGCTGGGAGCTGTAGGCAGGCATTGACATACCGTAAACAAACCATGAAGCGTTTTCCTTTTTTCTCTCTATCAATCCCTTCCACTCTCAGGTTTCTGTCATGCTACACACAATGGACAGCACATACATACACACACCCACACACGGACACGAGGACACACACACACATACTGAAGCACACACACCTCCAGACACACACGCGACGGTCTCCAGGTCTGGGAGCATGAGGAGAGCCTGACTGAGGCTCCTTTCTCCCTCACTGGGTCGACTCTGGGACTTATCTGCTTACTGCAGAGAGGTAGGGAGGTGATAACAGTCTGACGAGCTGTGTGTGTGTGTGTGTGCGTGTCTTGTGCTCACACTTATCTTGACATGCAAACACCTCTCTGCGAAGGTATGAGTTTTGAGCGATGGCTGTGCCATTTGACTTTTAGAGTCAGACACAGTAGATTTAAAAGAAGCCATTCTCTCGTCCTCCCCTCCTCTCCCTTCCTCTCCTCTCATCGTGGATTAGCTTTGGATTCCAGATGTGTGATTCGGACTGCATAACCATGTTTCTTTAGAAGTTCTAACCTTAGTGTCTCTTAGTATCACAGCACGCTTCACGCCCCCCCCATACCAGCGAAAGGCACGCGCTCACACACACACAGGCATACACACAATCTCTTGTTTCTGAGCATGCTTCCCCTGTATAATAATCTATTCATTTAGGAGATGCTTTCATCCAAAGCATTGTACAGTAGAGGGGGGATTTGAACCTGCGACCTCTTGAACTGCAGTCAAGTGCCCGAACCATGTCATACACTTCCCCTCCTGATGCAATGTGAGATACTCCTCTGATCCTGCCCTTACCCTGCCCTCTACACCCTAACCCCTCAGGGTCTTAAAACCCCCTGCGTTCACCCAGCCCTGCCCATGTCACGCCCCAGGTCCCAGCCCCTCTCCTCTCTCTCCGCCCCCTCGCCCCGCCCCCTGGCTGCGCCCTCCCAATCGCTGCTGTCTGATCATGTGTTCACACCCACCTGACCTGACCGGGGCTGCTAATGACTGGTGTTCATGCCCAGCCCCCAGTCTCCTCCGCTCCTGCAGGGCAGCAGGGCAGCAGGGCTCTGTACTGGATACCTCTGCACCCTGCCCTCACACCCACCTCCTTGCCATGTGCCAGGGCCGGATGCTAAGATGGTCAGAATATGCCCCTACCAACAACACAGAAACAGAAGTGCTCTTGTGCTCAAGTAGCACTTCGATATCTGAAGCTTTCCCACTTGCCTAGCGTAGCAGAGGGAGCCAGTGGAAGGGTTAGGAGACTGTTGCGTAGCGCTTAGCGCTCCTTCTAAAAACGTCGAAAAGAGTTTGTTCCCTGAAGGAACAATGAGCCCAGATTGACACTGAACGTCAGAGACACTGACCTCTGACACATGCGATCCAGTCCCTAACCCTGACACCAGCCGTGTGTTAGGGCGAGAGACAGTCTGTTGTGATGGTGTGAGCGAGATCATTGACAGCCACGCTCTCGACCAGGATCGCAGGGTGAAGTGTGGTCATCATCGATCTGTGGGTGGCCCTGAGCTCTCTCTCTCTGTCTCTGTCTCTCTCTCTAACGTACAGATGTCCCATTGTCAGTGTGTAATTGTATATGTCTGCTCAGATCTGTGAGACTGAATGAGATATCTGTTCTCACCAGTACTACAGACATACAGTATCAGTGCCCCGTCCCCCCAAGCCTGTATTGATCTGTAAGGAGAGCAGTCTGTCTCTGAGAGAGGGGCGGGGGGGCTGGAGGGGAAGGGGGGGGGGGGGGTCAGGATGGAGAGCATATCGCATGGGGGTCTGGGACCTGTAGTTTGTCTCCTAGCAACACAGACAGACCTATTTTAGGAGGAGTTGATACACTCTCTCTCTTTCTCTCTTTTTAGTCTGGTTTTCTCTCTCCCTCTCCTCTCTTTCTCTTTCTGCCCTGTACTCTCTCTTTTAGTTTTCCTTCCGGACCGAGTAAACACTTGAGGAGTGGATTTTCTCGCTTGTGTGTGTGTGTGTGTTGGCCTGTCCCTCAGATCCCCCTCCGAGTCCATCTCTCTCCAGTCTCACACGGGGGATAAAAGCCTTTCAGCTGTGACTGCAGACAAATGGCCAGCCGCCCAAATGCAGTTCAGTACCAGGTTGAGTTATCAGAATGCTGTCATTATTGGAAATGGAGAGAGAGAGTGTTTGTGAGAGCGGGAGATACAGAGACATTGTGTGAGAGAGAGAGGGTGAGAGAGAGAGACAGAGAGAGAGGGGGACAGAGAGACAGAATGAGACAGGGAGAGGGTGAGAGAGAGAGAGACAGAGAGAGAGCGAGAACAGAAGGGTGTCCTGGGCTCAGATAAGTGGGTCAGTGGTTGCAGACGACTGAGCAGCACTGATGGTGGTGTGGACGGCCAAAAGAGGCCATCCCTCCAGAGCCTCCTGCCAGCAGCCTGCTGGGAGTCGTAGGCGCAGGGTTATCGGCCGAGTCCCTTGCTCATGCACCAGCCCATTTCGTTCCGAGAGCAGGCTTAGATTCAAAAGCAACATCCAAAGATGTGTGGTAGCACTCACCCACCTAAACAGGATCAGGGACAATATCTCGATTTCACCAGTTTATTTTGTCTGCCTGTCTGTGTGTCTGTCTGTCTGCTGTCTGCTCGCCTAACCATTCAGGTGTGATTCTTGTCATTCCCCCCCCCCCATCCAACACCACCTCCGCAGTGACCTTTACCCCCACTCCTCTCACATCGGCACTATCTGACAAGTGAAGTCAAGGTGAGGAGAAAATAAGGAGAAATTAGGGCCCAATTAAATATCGTTTTATTTCTACTTCCATTTGAGCAAAATCTGAGAGAGACAGAGGGAAAGAGGCAGCCAGAGAGAGAGAGAGAGAGAGAGAGAGAGACACACAGAGACACAGAGAGACACCGAGACACAGAGACACAGAGACACAGAGAGAGAGACAGAGAGACAGAGAGAGAGAGACAGACAGAGAGACAGAGAGACAGACAGAGAGAGAGACAGAGAAAGAGACAGAGAGAGAGACAGACAGAGAGAGAGACAGACAGAGAGACAGACAGAGAGACAGACAGAGAGACAGACAGAGAGACAGAGAGAGAGACAGAGAGACAGACAGAGAGACAGACAGAGAGACAGACAGAGAGACAGAGAGAGAGACAGAGAGAGAGACAGAGAGACTGGGCATGAGCTTTGGGATTAATAGCAGAAATGGCCGCTGACTGGATGTAATGTTTCCTTTCTCTGTCACCTGGAGTCCTGCCAGGGACGTGAGCTTCTCAGTGGACTGCAGATGGATGTGAGGAAGGGACGTTCTCCACCTGACTGACTCTGGGCACCAAGTCTAACCTCTAAGCCAGATAGCAGCGCCACACAGCAAAGCTACACTTAGCTACTTAAGAGAACAGCAAGCTTAGACGCATTAGTGTGTGTGTGTGTGTGACATACAGAGATGGAGAGAGTGTGTGGTGTGTGTCTGTTGATCTTTGTGTGTGTGTGTGACAGAGAGAGAGATATAGATAGAGTGTGCGTGTGTATTGGTCTGTGTGTGTGACAGAGAGATAGAGAGAGAGTGTGATTTCCTCTCCTTGTTTTGCTCAATCCCTCCCTCTCTTGCTGCAGGGTGTGTGTGGAGAGGGGGATAAGAGAGGAGAGGAGGGGTGGACTGTGATAGGTTTTTGACAGGAGGGGTGAAAGGTCAGATGTAATCAGCACTCCTGTAATTCCCTTCAGGAAGTGAATTCTCTCTGTTTGTTTGTTTTTAATATTCGCAGCCCAGCGAGTCATTCCCCCTTAGAGCATGTGGGTCTGCACGTGGCCAGGAGGGGAGGTGGTGGGGGTGGGGGTGGAGGTGCAGGTGGGGGTAGGTGGTGGGGGTGGTGGGGTGGTGGAGGTTGGGATGGGTGGTGGGGGTGGGTGGTGGGGGTGCAGGTGCAGGTGGAGGTGGGGGGTGGGGGTGGGGGTGGAGGTGGGGGTGGGTGGTGGGGGTGGGGTTGAAGGTGCAGGTGGTGGGGGTAGGTGGTGGGGGTGGGGATGGGGGTGGAGGTTGGGGTGGGTGGTGGGGGTGGGGGTGCAGGTGCAGGTGGAGGTGGGGGGTGGGGGTGGGGGTGGGGGTGGAGGTGGGGGTGGGGGTGGAGGTGGGGGTGGGGGTGGGTGGTGGGGGTGGAGGTGGGGGTGGGGGTGGGTGGTGGAGGTGCAGGTGGGTGGTGGGGGTGGGGGTGCAGGTGCAGGTGGGGGTGGGTGGTGGGTTGCTTTGTGCTTTAAAAGGGGTACTCTCAAGGCTGCAATATTTGAAAGTGTCTTTTTTGGGGGGGGGGGGGGGTAGTTTGTGCATTTGGAGTCGAGTCACTTTGAGTGTCCAAAAAATGAGTTTTTCTGAGATCGAAAAAAAAGTGTGTATTTGTGTGTGAGTTGGTGTGTGTGTTATCCATCTCTGTCTCTCTCTCCCTATCTCTCCCTCTCTCTCCCTGTCTCTCTCTCCCTCTCTCTCCCTGTCTCTCCCTCCCTGTCTCTCTCTCCCTCCCTGTCTCTCCCTCCCTCTCTCTCCCTGTCTCTCCCTACCTCTCTCACCCTCCCTCTCTCTCCCTCCCTCTCCCTCCCTGTCTCTCTCTCCCTGTCTCTCCCTCCCTCTCTCTCCCTCTCCCTCCCTCTCTCTCCCTGTCTCTCTCTCCCTCTCTCTCCCTGTCTCTCCCTCCCTGTCTCTCTCTCCCTCCCTGTCTCTCCCTCCCTCTCTCTCCCTGTGTCTCCCTACCTCTCTCACCCTCCCTCTCTCTCCCTCCCTCCCTCTCCCTCCCTGTCTCCCTCTCCCTCTCTCTCCCTCTCTCTCCCTCTGTCTCCCTGTCTGTCTCTGTCTCTCTCTCTTTCGTATCAGCGTGTCTTCCAGAGAGCAGTGTCAGGATGCTGATGAGAGCTGGGGGAGCTTGACTGACCACAGCACTCACCACAGTGTGACCTGTCCCTGTGCTCGGCTCATCTACTGCTCTACTGCTCTTTGGCCTCCCTCCCTCCCTCCCTCCCTCCCTCCCTCCCTCCCTCCCTCCCTCCCTCCCTCCCTCCCTCCCTCCCTCCCTCCCTCCCTCCCTCCCTCCCTCCCTCCCTCCCTCCCTCCCTCCCTCCCTCCCTCCCTCCCTCCCTACCTCCCTCCCTCCCTCCCTCCCGTCACCTCAGCTTGTTTGCTCAGGCTCATAGCTGGCCAGATTAGGGCAAGAGGTTGTCTTCCCCCTGATATAATAATGTATGATCAGTCAGAGGAGGTTACTCTCTTTCTCTCTCTCTCTCTCTCTCTCTCTGTCTCTCTCTGTCTCTCTCTTTCTCTCTCTCTATCTTCTTTCTCTCTCTCTCTCTTTCGCTCTCTCTCTCTCTCTCTCTCTCTCTCTCTCTCTCTCTCTCTCTCTCTCTCTCTCTCGACTGTGGGATGGTATACAGGATTCTAGGTAATTGTCTTTGCCTGTGAAATGGAGCAAATGAAACAGTCAGCTCTGCCGTTATCCCCCCCACGCCTGCCAATCAGGCCCATCGCCGCGGTGAAGGGGCGTCTATCCCTAGAGCAGCGCATTAACATGGAAATAACATATTAACGCGACCTCGGTTAGCATGTTTGCCATGTGGCATTATGTTTGGAAACATGCGTCTTTTGAGATTGTTTCTTGCTGGGTGTCGTGTTTGTGTGTGTGTGTGTGTTTGCTTATTTAGGTATGTATGTATGTATGTATGTATGTATGATTGCAAATGTTCAAATGTCTGCCTGCATGAGGAGTAGACACAGGGGTGTGGCATAGTTTCAGATCGGCAGTATTTATTGGCTAGGGGGCATGCCAGTCTTCTCCTGCTTGATGACCTACCGATGACCTAGCTGAAGCATTCTGAAAGGTCATATACTGCCCCCCCCCCTCCACACACACACACACACACCGACACACGCACATTATTACTTATACAGTACACAAACGTCAGTAATTCAGTAGTTGTGACATTGGATTACATTTTTATAGATTATCTGATTGCTTCACGTTCAGCGATCCTAAAGAGCTTTGAATCCTACAGCAACCTTCTAGCTCCTCCCCTTTCGCCCACCCCCCACGTGACTCCTCCCAGGTTTCACCTTAAAAGGAACTCATTTCCTGGTTCCACCTAACGATTCAACGACCTAGATTTGGCATCTGAGACGCGATCCATGACCTCTTTATGTCTATCAATAACATCACAGCCTTCTGTAGCTATGGTAGTAATCCTGTAAGCCACTGGACCAACCTGTATGCAAAACGCATTTTAATCTACAGTCCCTGTGACACAATTCAGAAATACAATGTTTAATCGCTACCATAAAACATGACACCGATATGGCGTATTTAAAGCTCCCATTTGCCACTGAATCTATGCTAGGTCGGTATTGCCTGTGGAACCCAACAGTACTCCTCCTACTCCTCCACTTCAGCAATGCTGCTCACACGCTGTTCTCCCACAGGCCTGACGTCCCAGCATGCTTTGCTCCATTAGCGCCGCGGCGCTAGCTAGGCCCCTTGGGCGAACTGTCAGACCCATTGGCAGTCTGTTGACGTTTTAACAGTGTTTGATCGTTTGTTTGTGTTTGTGCGTCTCTTTTGTCTGGGCGTTTCTACAGCCCTGCGTGTGTGTGTGTGTGTGTGCGTGCGTGTGTGGGCGCATGTGTGTGCGTGTGTGTGCGTAGGTGGCAGTCGGAAAAGCAGAGGGCGTCACCGGAGCGAGCGGTGGTGTTGATAATTGGACACGTCCTTGTTCCCTTCCTGCGGAGGGCCTATAAACATGTAAATGAGCGCGCGAGCTCCGCCTGTGCTGCCGACCCGCTCCCCGGGAGGACGGAACATCGTTTAGTTAGGCCTGGGACACCCCGCGCATCCTGAGGAGAATCGCTCAGCGATTAGCATGCCTGGAGGGTGAGGCACCGGCGGAATGTTCCGGAGAAGTTGAAGGACAATTGTCCTCCAAGCCATGAGCGAGGGATGGGAGGGGAGGGATGGGAGGGAGGAACTGAAGGGGGGCAGGTGTGGGAGATAGGAGAGTGAAGGATGGGTGCAAGGGTTGGGTAGGACTGGGGAAGGTCAGGGCTTGCAAGGTTAAGGCAAGGGCAGGTCAGAGGAGAGTTTGTCAGAGCAGAGCATCTTGTAAAGTCAAGAGAAACAGCATAAAAGTGCGTGATAGAAACCTGCTGCAGACACTGGCGTTGCCACGCCGATGTGTTGATGGCAAAGAAAGGCCTCAATCAGGATCTGTAGAACACCTCCAATTGTGTGATCTTAGGGGCGACGGAAAAGGTAATTTGAGCAAAAGAAAATGACACCACCGGTAGAGAAAAAGGAAAACAAGAAAGAAAAGAAAGAAATGGAGCGAAAGGAAAAGAACATGGTGATTTACCCAAAGTCAAATAACAGGATCGGCGCGACGCCTAGTTGTGTTATTATATCAGCGGCAGCACCAGGTTCCTCTGAAGAGATGGCGGAGGACAGAGGAAAACTGTGGAAAAGGATCTTCCCCCAACACAAACAAAAAGCAAATGAGGGAGTCTTTTCTCTTTCTCCGCGGACGCCCTGGCTATCAATTCTCCCTCCTCCGGTTTTAAAGCGGCACTCGATCGTTTGTGCATTGTTCCAGGGAGGCCAGGAGGAGTCAGGGGAGAGGGGATCACAAGAAAAGAGACAATTTGTTCGATGTTTGTTGATATCTAGACCACTAAAGCTTGATTGCCTAACATTAAACCAGCAATAACAGCCCAATCATCGCACTTACACCCCTCAGTTGCCAAACAGCTGAATTTGATCAAACTTGCTTTGCTTACTCCCCCCCCCCCTCTCTCTCTCTCTCTCTCTCTCCCCCCCCCCCCCTCTCTCTCTCTCTCTCTCTCTCTCTCTCTCGCTCTCTCTCTCTTTCCCTCTCTCTCTCTATCTCTCTATCTGAAGCTCTTCTCCATCCTGACATGCTTATTAGCTGGTATTGATGTGTTCTGGGCAGTGTTGAGCTCTCCTCATCCGAGCGGTATTGACAGCACAATCAGGGTAGAAGCAACAGACAGATGAAATTTGCTGTCGGTGGGTAAATTATTGGCTGCTGGCTTGTTGACCCAGGCTGGGCTTCTCACACCTCCCCTACACACACACACACACACACACACACATGTGTACACACACACACACGTGTACACACACACACGTGCACACACACACCCTAGACAAACCAATTCCATCTACTATCATGCTTAACGGACACATACATATACACGCGTCTCACAGCCTATAATCAGCTTTGTATATCCATAGCCCCTCTGCCATCCTACCCTGCCAGCACTGTGTGGTTGTTGTGTATGCAGAGGACCTCCAGAGCCCCTGCTCACCGCCCATCAGAGCCCAGCTCTGGGGGCCTGTCTCTGGGGACGGAGGCAGCTGGCAGGGCCCTGCTTTCGCTCCAGGCTGGTGCCCACCTCGCCTCTCGCCCCTTTTTCCACCCATTAAGTTTTAATCAGGCACTTAGCCGGGCATCTGTTTCAGTCACATCCGCTCTGCACACAGATGACCTGTCGCCGGGGGAGATGGGCCCAATCAGATCCGGTGGGTGATAGCCACATTTAGACATGCGTGTGCGTGTGTGTGCGTGTGTGTGTGGCATCACGACAGACAGGAGCAACACAGAAGCTGATGAGCTGACAATGTAGCCTAGCTACGGGCGTGTAAAGTCTATACCCTACGCTCACACACACGGACGCTCACACACACACAAACACACACCTACACACACCTTTCATGGAATCTGTCTTTCCATTATATCCATCTCCCTCCCTAGGAAAATGAATGCTATGTAAGGTCAGTGTAAATATGAAATAAGCAGGGCTAAAGTAGCAGCTTGGAAATGATACCAATTCTGCAGGAAACAGCTCTCCTGATTCAAGGTTAGGGTCTCTGTAAGCTAAAGTAGCAAGGGAAATCTTATGGCGTGTGTGTTTGTGTGTGTGTGTGTGTGTGTGTGTGCGTATCTCTGTGTGGGAGTGTTGAAAAGAATGACAATAAGATTGAGACGGAAATGTTCAGAGAAAGCGTATGTGTTTCTGCAGAGGGAGATAGTGACAGACTGAGATGTTCTTCACAGCAGGGGTCTGGTCACCCTCACACAAGTGGCCCTCATCGATCACAGATAACAACCTTGGACCCCAGTCACACATACACACACACACACACACACACAAACACACACACATAACCTATTGAGTGAGTAACCTTGTGTGATCTGAAGTCAGTCAGCATGCACAGTATGTGTAACGGGAGTGTGTGTGTGTACCCATGTGAAGTTGTGTGAGGGTGTCTTGGGTCCACACACACACACACTCATCTGTTGCCCCCCCTGCCCCATGCTCTGTCCTCCATGGTGTTAAGGCGACAGTGACGTTGACACGTCGAGCACCAGTTGGCCATTTTTTTTTTTTTTTCTTTTTTTTTCTTCTCCCCCCCCAACGACAAGTTAAATTAGCAGTCTGCCGGCAGCGAAGCCCCACTGTCTGCCGACTCTCCCGTGTTGCCACAGCTCGGGCGCCGCGCCGCCATCGCCGCCGCTGTCAGTCGCTGCCTGACGACTTAATAGTCCCTCCTGAGTGGATTTGAGCACTTTGCTGCGTGTGTTTACACGCGCTTGTCATGCCTAAAATATTCATATGGAGATTTGAAATATTCAATTCGGGGCCCTTCCGTCAGCCGACACCGCCCACTACCCCCCCCCCCCCCCCCCCGCCTCACCTCCCCCCTCACCCCCACCACACCCTGCCACCCTCTCCTGTAGCTTCCAGTCCTCCCACCCCTCCTGTCCTCCTTCCCTCTGTATTCCTATCCTCCAGCACACTCCGTCAGTCAGGTTCCCTGGGTCATGACGAAGGCCCACCATTAGAACCAGAACCAGGGGCAGAACCAGGGGCAGAACCAGGCTAGGACCAGGGGCAGAACCAGGCTAGGACCAGGGGCAGAACCAGGCTGGGACAGAGCTACAGCCGTCTCTATATCCTGTCTCCAGCCAGGTTAGACCCAACCCGCAACCTAGCAACCCGCAACCTAGCAACACAGAATCTTAATTTCCCTCTGGTTTGAGTTCTGGAAGTGAGCAGGTTCAGGTGTTGTTGTGCGGGCCTAGAGACAGGCAGGAGAGGCTGCAGGCAGACATAGAGACATCCAGAGAGTCAGCTACTCTTCACCCAGCCGTCCGCTGTCATCATCGGAACTAATGAGCCAGGATAATGGGGCATGATAGCTTGACAGCGCATAGGCCGATGAGCTCCCATTGTGTCTGGGCCACTCTTGCTGCCCCATCCCCCACATGGTGACTGCCCATGCCCCAGGACAGTAAGCCAGTCCTGGGTTAGCCCCCTCAGGAAAATGGGAGGTCCGACAATGTCAGGGATGTCGAACGAGGCAGCAGTATGTCTACTTTTAACTTTGATCGTGTGTGTTGTTGTAGAGAAAGAGTGTATGCCTGCTTGTTTTGTGCACGGTGGGTGTGTGTGTGTGTGCGCGCGTGGCAGCCTAATCATAGCCACATGCGATGTGACTACGTTTGTGTGCGTGTGTGCTTTGCATAGTCTGTTTATTCATAGACATATGATTGATCGAGAGAGTGTGCGTGTGTGTGTGAGAGTCTGAAGATGCTTGGTGGCACGACGCTGCAGCTCCTGCTGGAGCGAGCCGGCTGTCTTGTGCGAGCCGGCTGTCTTGTGCGCCATTGTTCTCAGATGGGGCTCATTCTCCACTCGCTGAAAGGCTGCCGTATGTCCAGACTTATCTTGACATTGGAGGCGCAATCACACTGAGGAAGATTGAGCGGTGTTTATTTTGTGTCAGTGGCGTGGTCAGGAAAAGAATACAAACATAGAATCATTCAGAACCTTCCACACTCCCCCTCCCCCCACCAGATTTCACCTCTTTCAATCATCCCTGTTCAAAATGACTGTATGATATCACTGCCCTCAGTCAGTCTGTCATTCATTCATTCAGTCACCCGCTTGCCTGGCTGTCTGGCTACGTTGCCAGTTATCTCTGAAACCCCTCTTTTGTGTTGATATGAAACGAACAGCAGCCAATTTTTTTTTCATCTTATGCCCTTTGAGTTTTATTCAGTGAATTTTAAATTTGTGGGGTGTGTGTGTGTTTGTGTGCGTTCATGTGTGTTCCTGACTGCATTTCCACTTTGTGTGAGGTTCTCCAATAGATTTCTAGATTTCTTACCTGGATTTGTCTCATACATATTCATATAAACAAACATACAACGTATGTATATTTTGTGTGCACACGTGTGGGCATTGTTTGTGTTTCGGTGTTGATGTTAGCGTGTTAGTAAGTGCATGGAATAAACGTGTACTCACGGTGTGTGCGCTCGTGTTTGTGTCAAGGGGACAGGCAGCTCTTGGTAAGAGAACAGCTAGCAGCTCTAAACATAAATTGCTGAGTGTGCTGGCTGGCTGGATGGCTGCTTGATAAGTGACATTAATGACAGAGGCAGGCAGACAATGGCAAGCTGTCAGGGTCAGTAATTGAGTGGGCGGGATGAGCTCTCTTCATTTCACTCCATCGGTGTCACGGCGACAAGAGCACCAAGGCAACTCGTCTCCAAGAGATACGAGCGCGCCCGAACAATGGCGGCTGTCCGTCGGAGTGGCGTGGCGATTTCGCCTGCCGACCGTTACCGTGGTTAGTGAGACGATTCGCTTGCCGAACAGAGACCCCTCATTAGCCTACACACACCACTCATCGTACACGATACCCTAGAACACACACACACACAGAAGAAAGTATGAATCCACTTTTGCTGCTAGGTCACCTTCACACCATCTATTCCTGTATATCCCACTCACTCACATACTAACATGCACATGAAGTTGTTGGCCTAGTCTCCAGAATCTATTTTCCAAACCAAACGTGCCACTTATTGCTCATTGTTTTGGGTTACGCTGTGAAAAACTGTTTAACTTCAGCAAGACAGTAGGCATTATTACTGAGCAGGCTTAATTAAGGAAAGGTTAGGGTTAGGGTTAGTAATTATAGTTAATTAGGCCTATTCAGAACCAGAGTGTTTCTCCACGTGTGTTAGTATGTGTAAGCGTGTCTGTGTGTGTGGGTGTGTATGAGCGAGATGATGTGTTGGTGTATTTGTGTGTGTTAATGTGCACAGTGGCGTCCTTCAGAGTAGAATGTGCTTCTGCTAGGGGAGAGTGTGTGTGTGTGTGTGTGTGTTGTGTCTTTGTGATGGTGACATTTTCGTAAGGTTGAGGGGAGTGCACTGTATGGCAGATATAGAGAATGTCACATGGAGAATGTAACCTTGTATCTATATCTAATATAACCTACTTTTGCACAAGTGTGTGTGTGTGTGTGTGTGTGTGGATGTACCTTTCACTGTATGGCAGTGTGTAGCGCTATAAGGAGAGGTCATACAGGGGTCACTGAGATCTGCAATTCAATGCTTTTTATTTAACAAGTGGACAGCCTGTCACAAGGTCACTCTGGACAATGACATTCTAGTAGACATGGCCGGCAACAGCTACATAGCAGACATACAAAAGTCGCAAAAAAAAAGTCAGAGGTCATTTTCGTCTGTCGGGTGCAGACACAATAACAAATACACCTATTCACTTCAGCCTCGACCCCAGGAGCCTGGAGAACGTTTCAGAGCGGACTCGAACTAGGCCGACAAGAACTTGTCTTGCTTCAGGTCATCTGTTAACCAACTCTCAACAGTAGCAGTTCAGAGCCAGACCTTGGATTCCACACTCACCCCTAGCCCCTCTGCTTTAGAAAGTCGCTTGTCGCAGGATAAAATATTTAGAAAAGCCTTCTGTTCCCAATTAGGGCTCTTGTGTTGTCTGCAGGCTGAGTTTACCGTCACCCTGTCGACAGACAGGACAGCACTCCTCTTTCTACTGCCACAACCCTCTGGAGGAAACCTGGTGTGCTGTAGCGAAGTGCACACGCACACGCACACACACATACACAGGCTCACAAATGCTCTCTCGCCTTCACACGCACACACTCACTTGCACACACAGTCTTACACGCACACACTCACTCTAATACACACTCAACACACGCACACAGAAACGCACGCCACATTCTCACACACTCTTGCACATACACACACACACACTATCCTGGCTTCTCACTCTCTTACCTTTTGCCTGTCCCTTGTGGGTTCTACCTTTCCTTCCTCTCCTCTCCTGGAAGTCGTATTGCGTTGCTCGTGGCACCAGGTCATTAGAAAAAAGACTGAGACTCACAGAGCAAAGCACACGCTCCAGCAAGTCAAACACACAGAACACAACCTAAAAACTGTAGCTACGTACTGTTGACCGGTTTGTAATTTAATTGTGTGTGTGTGTGCGTGTGTGTGAAAGAGAGAGACATTTGCCAAAGGGGAGTGGAGCACTGAGGGCAACACTTCGGGGGACAAACCTCCTGAAAATCTCCACACACTGTTTCATCAGGGTAACGATGGTCCCTGTGCCTCTGGTGTGTGTGTGTGTGTGTGTGTGTGTGTGTGTGTGTGTGTTGGCGTGACCAGAGGGCTGAAGGCCTGGTCTCATCTTGGTGCCTGTCACCTCCGCTCCATGCCTTCAGCATGTCTCCTGCACACACCATCTTCCATCGCCCTAATTACCTTCATCTTCCAACTGCGCTACCACCACATCCCGATACTCATACAGTCAGTACAGTTAGCTTCAGACACAGCAGTCAGCACAGTTAGATTCAGACACAGCAGTCAGCACAGTTAGCTTCAGACACAGCAGTCAGTACAGTTAGATTCAGACACAGCAGTCAGTACAGTTAGATTCAGACACATCAGTCAGTACAGTTAGATTCAAACACAGCAGTCAGTACAGTAAGCTTCAGACACAGCAGTCAGTACAGTTAGCTTCAGACACAGCAGTCAGTACAGTTAGATTCAGACACAGCAGTCAGTACAGTTAGCTTCAGACACAGCAGTCAGCACAGTTAGCTTCAGACACAGCAGTCAGCACAGTTAGCTTCAGACACAGCAGTCAGTACAGTTAGCTTCAGACACAGCAGTCAGCACAGTTAGCTTCAAACACAGCAGTCAGTACAGTTAGCTTCAGACACAGCAGTCAGTACAGTTAGCTTCAGACACAGCAGTCAGCACAGTTAGCTTCAGACACAGCAGTCAGTACAGTTAGCTTCAGACACAGCAGTCAGCACAGTTAGCTTCAAACACAGCAGTCAGTACAGTTAGATTCAGACACAGCAGTCAGTACAGTTAGATTCAGACACAGCAGTCAGTACAGTTAGATTCAGACACAGCAGTCAGCACAGTTAGCTTCAGACACAGCAGTCAGTACAGTTAGCTTCAGACACAGCAGTCAGCACAGTTAGCTTCAGACACAGCAGTCAGTACAGTTAGCTTCAGACACAGCAGTCAGTACAGTTAGATTCAGACACAGCAGTCAGTACAGTTAGCTTCAGACACAGCAGTCAGCACAGTTAGATTCAGACACAGCAGTCAGCACAGTTAGCTTAAGACACAGCAGTCAGTACAGTTAGCTTCAGACACAGCAGTCAGCACAGTTAGCTTCAGACACAGCAGTCAGCACAGTTAGCTTCAGACACAGCAGTCAGTACAGTTAGCTTCAGACACAGCAGTCAGTACAATTAGATTCAGACACAGCAGTCAGTACAGTTAGCTTCAGACACAGCAGTCAGCACAGTTAGATTCAGACACAGCAGTCAGCACAGTTAGCTTAAGACACAGCAGTCAGTACAGTTAGCTTCAGACACAGCAGTCAGCACAGTTAGCTTCAGACACAGCAGTCAGTACAGTTAGCTTCAGACACAGCAGTCAGTACAGTTAGATTCAGACACAGCAGTCAGTACAGTTAGCTTCAGACACAGCAGTCAGCACAGTTAGATTCAGACACAGCAGTCAGTACAGTTAGATTCAGACACAGCAGTCAGTACAGTTAGCTTCAGACACAGCAGTCAGTACAGTTAGATTCAGACACAGCAGTCAGCACAGTTAGCTTCAGACACAGCAGTCAGTACAGTTAGCTTCAGACACAGCAGTCAGCACAGTTAGATTCAGACACAGCAGTCAGTACAGTTAGCTTCAAACACAGCAGTCAGTACAGTTAGCTTCAGACACAGCAGTCAGTACAGTTAGATTCAGACACAGCAGTCAGTACAGTTAGATTCAGACACAGCAGTCAGTACAGTTAGCTTCAGACACAGCAGTCAGTACAGTTAGATTCAGACACAGCAGTCAGTACAGTTAGCTTCAGACACAGCAGTCAGCACAGTTAGATTCAGACACAGCAGTCAGTACAGTTAGATTCAGACACAGCAGTCAGCACAGTTAGCTTCAGACACAGCAGTCAGTACAGTTAGCTTCAGACACAGCAGTCAGTACAGTTAGCTTCAGACACAGCAGTCAGTACAGTTAGACACACACATACACACACACTCACATACACACACATACACACACACTTCTGTGTGTGAACAAGCACCACTGCACAGGACAAGTCCTATGTTGTTGAGCAGTGGAGGCCGTACAGTGGCCGCCAAAGCAAAGTAGCTGCTATTATTGTCCGGCCAAAGGGAAGGTTCCTTTTGTCAGCTCGGATAAAAGAGGGCGAGAGGTTAAACTTATTTAAAATGTGTATGCACTTGTGCGACAGAGAAGGTGGTGTCAGGTAGCTGAATGGTGAGGGAATCGGGCTAGTAATCTGAAGGTTGCCTGATTGATTCTTGGCCGTGCCAAATGACGTTGTGTCCTTCACCCTACTTGCCTCGGGGGGAATGTCCCTGTACTTACTGTAAGTCGCTCTGGATAAGAGCGTCTGCTAAATGACTACATGTAAATGAGAATGTACTTGTGCACATTATCCACATGTCCTATATGTCTAAGTGAGCACATGCTTCACATGCATGTTCTCGTTTCTCCATGATCAGTTTACATTTCTCTTCATGTTTCAGGTCCAAGAAAATGTCCATGCTGTTTCTCTCCATGACCCTGCCTCCCTCTCTCCTGCCTCCCTCTCTCCTGCCTCTCTCCTGCCTGACTGCCTCCCTCCTGCCTCCCTCTCTCCTGCCTCTCTGCCTCCCTCCTGCCTCCCTCTCTCCTCCCTCTCTCCTCCCTCTCCTGCCTGACTGCCTCCCTCCTGCCTCCCTCTCTCCTGCCTCTCTGCCTCCCTCCTGCCTCCCTCTCTCCTCCCTCTCTCCTCCCTCTCCTGCCTCTCTGCCTCCCTCTCTCCTGCCTCTCTGCCTCCCTCCTGCCTCCCTCTCTCCTCCCTCTCTCCTCCCTCTCCTGCCTCTCTGCCTCCCTCTCTCCTACCTCTCTGCCTCCCTCCCTCCTGCCTCCCTCCTGCCTCCCTCTCTCCTGCCTCTCTGCCTCCCTCCTACCTCCCTCTCTCCTCCCTCTCTCCTTCCTCTCCTGCCTCTCTGCCTCCCTCTCTCCTGCCTCTCTGCCTCCCTCCTGCCTCCCTCTCTCCTCCCTCTCTCCTTCCTCTCCTGCCTCTCTGCCTCCCTCTCTCCTGCCTCTCTGCCTCCCTCCTGCCTCCCTCTCTCCTCCCTCTCTCTTGCCTCCCTCTCTCCTCCCTCTCTCCTCCCTCTCCTGCCTCTCTGCCTCCCTCTCTCCTACCTCTCTCCCTCCCTCCTGCCTCCCTCCTGCCTCCCCTCTGTTTAAGGCTCCCTCTACCCTCTCCTCTTTCCCCTCCTTTCACTGTGTGTCATTACCTTGATGTAAGAATTGACGTGATGGTCAACAGATCGTCATTGCCGACAGTGGCTGTGGTCACGGGCGTATGCAGGGTTTGAAAAATACCGAAGTTTGCTAGGGGGTTGGAATTAATGTCAGCTGGTAGCTAGCTAGTTTACTCATGATGGAAGGCACTGTTTGACAGCGCAAGGAGCGTAAGACAGCAGCGCTTGTAATGTGAATAGTTCATAGTTAGTGGAATTTTAAGCTAGAGCTAAAGGTGATGATAGGTTTCATCTGCCTTGTGTTTAAATGTGTTGAACCACTGGTGTATGCATTTGATATTAGGTTCTATCGTTACAGTCAAAGTCGTCTGTGTTCAACTGTCCGTCTTTTTCATCGTCTCCGGGACGACATTCACTTCCAGCCCTGGACACACACACACACCAACTCACTTTATTATCCAAATGAATTGTTAATCCAGGAGGAGAGTTCAACAGTTACTCTGAGGATGGATAAAGAAGAGAGATAGATGAGGTGTGTGCCCAAAGACTTGAGTCTTGGTACAGTAAGAACAAAATATAGGTCACACACACACACATGCACACACACACACACACACACACACACACACACATGGACACACACTCCATCCTCACAACATGGGGTTAGCTTTTATATTGTATAAAATCTCTCTCCCTCACTATGTCGCTCCCCAGGTTGAGGTGAGACCTGCAACGCTAGCAGGATAATTCCTTTGCACACTTTAGACTTAGAGAGTGGGATGGAGAGGGAGCAATAGAGGTAAGGAAGGAGAGATGGATGGATGGAGGGAGGGAGGGCTGTGGAAAGGGCTAAATGGCCTCACTCTCCCTGGGGCTTCTTCCGTGGTATGCTGCCCCATCTTTGTCCAAGGCTCTCACTTCAAGCGGGGAGAGAGAGAAAGAATTTTTTTTGATAGAATAGGAAAGAGACGAAGGACGATAGTGAATGAAAGAGATATATAAAGGGAGAGATATAAAGAGAGGGAGAGGTAGAGAAGGAGAAGGATGGAGAGAGTCACTTAGAGTACTGGAGGCCTTGCTCGTGTAATACCTGCTCCTGCCCATGCTGTTCCGATCGCCAGCGTTTTCACCCGTAATGCCACTTAATTCCCTGAGAAGCGGCGAGGTAAACCATTGACCAGTCGGAGCGGGGAGCGGTAATGCAGCTGGCCCCGCGCTCACCCCGGGGGTATAATGGCGCTGATTGCTGTTGATTCCCGTCTCGCCAAAGTACCTCATGTAAAATAAGTGACATTTAAAAGGCGTCAAGATGTGAAAAGGGAGGCAGAGGTGGGGGCAGGAGGTGGGGAGGGAAGAAAGGGGAACCGGAGAGAGAGAGGGAGAGAGAGAGAGTGAGGGAGATGAGAAAAGGAGGGACGTGCCTAAGCTTTTCACCTGAATTAGACACTTCATGTCCCCCTGGTCTCTCTCTCTCTTTTTCTCTCTCTTTTTCTCTCTCCCTCGCAAAACGTAAAGTGGCCAAGAAAAAAAGAAACGCTGTGTCCTTGTGACACAGCGGTGGCCTTGTATAGTCGGTTAAGCTACTTCTTCCTTACACCCTTGTTCTTTTCTACATCCCCCTTCCCCCCTCCGCCCCCCCCCCCCCGCCTCCCCCCGCCTCCCTGAGAGCAGGAGAGAGGAGGGGGTGAGGGGGAAGACGAGGGGAGGCGACAGGGCTGACATTGCTCCTGGGAAGTGCTCCAAACGAACGCTAAAATCATTTCAGCTCAGATAAAGCAGGGTGTGGGCCCTGGGCGAGCCCTGAGACATCACGGCTCTCATCTTCCAGCACGACCAAGCGCCGACGCGGTGAACAGGCCTGCAGGCAGCTGGAGCCTCCACACACACACACTTACTCACGCCACGCACGTACCACACACACTCACATACGTACCCACACACACATTCACCACACATGCACACACACTACACGCACACGCACGCACACGGGGATACGTGCACACTCCTGTGCACGCTCTGCGACAGACACACAGGACTCACACACACACACACACACACTCACACACACACACACACACACACAGGCCTGGCTGTGGACCACAGCGGAGAATCAGCGTGGTTAAACTGTTCTACTGTTCTAACCCTGCCTTGCTCTAGCTGCTCCTCTGACTGCAGATCAAGAGGTTGCAGGTTCAAATCCCCCCTCTGTACTTGGCTTTGGGTAAATGAATACATTTCCTTTATCATATCCCCTGACACACTGCCTGTCTGGCTGTGTGTCATGTGTAAGCTTGTGTGTTCTCATGATCTAAAACCTGGGTGGCCTGCCAGATGACAGTGTACAGTCGCCATAATGAGGATACTCTGAGTGTGTGGTGTGTTTGGATGTGTTCTTCTAAAGTGCAATAGTGTTCTACTCCGAGGTGGCTTCTGGGTTGAAGTTTGAAGTGTGTAGGCTGGTCTGACCTGGTCTGGTGAGAGGGGATGTTGTGTTCAAATGAGGGTTATACTTCCTAGTCTCGGTGAAGAGAAGATGTGCTGTGTGACACCTGGATGCTGGTCCGCACCGAAACTCATCTAGACTTAAACACAAGCACGCACTGAGACTAGAATCATCCGCAGGTACACTTTTGACTGTGTGCAGTGTGCATGTGTGAATGAAAACGGTTTATTTTCTCAACACGCGTGTTTTTGTGCGGCTCTTGATCGTCCTCGGCCACGTGTAAGATATAAGCCGCCATCAGGGAGTCCTATCCTCCTTCCCCTCCTCCTCCCCTCCTCCTCCCCTCCCTGATCCCTCTGCCCTGTCCTCAGTCCCTCCTCAGCTAGATGGAAAAGCACCGTCTCATGTTTTAAGCATAGCCTCTCTCCATCAGGGGAACAGGGCTCCTCATGAATGCCATTTCAGGACCTGTTTGTTACCATGGCGGCGCCGCTCCTGAGCTATGTGAGATACAGCACAAACACTCACACACACACACTCTCACTCCACACACACACTCACTCCACACACACACTCTCCACACAGACACACACACACACTCACTCTCTCTCTCTCTCTCTCTCTCTCTCTCTCTCTCTGTCTCTCTCTCCCTCCCTTCTTCTCTGTCTCTCTCTCCGTCTCTGTCTCTCTCCCTCCACCCACCACACGCCCCCACTGATCTCTTGTCAGTTTTGTAAGGGGTCAGGCAGGATCAAACAGCACCTGGTGGGAGGGCCTATCATTGCTACCATACCACCTATTGGCCCCTGCGGGGAGTGAGGTAAAGACTCCATTACCCAGCAGCCTATAGACCCGGGTCTAATCACTGGGCGGTGACGTCAGGTTGCAGGCCTATAGGCTGGTTGTAGCGTGGGGTGCTTTAAAGAGGTGTTTGATGAGGAGGAAGGAGCGGACGATGAAGATGGAGGGGACCACCTATCCACTCCAGTTGGTCCTCCCCCCTACCCCTAGACAGTCCCTCCTCATACTGACACGTATAAGCGGTGACATATCTAAACACCTTCACATCATTTACATAGAACGTAATAATGTGGGTAAAACACATTCGCACATTTAATTATTTTCACACGTTTGCTAACTTGCACAATAACATCAGCACTATCAAAACATTCACACTTTTGCGGAAAGCAATTTCAGGTGGATGAATTGTCCTTGATTCTGCGACAACTGCCTACCTGTTACTGAGAGTAAAGGAATATCACAACATCCTCCCTGGAAACATTATTCTGTTGGTATTTTCATTTAGACAAGCTGCAATCCTCCTTTCCTCTTTTTCTCCCTGTCTACTGACCCCTTATTTTATTTCCCTCTCTCTCTCTCTCTCTCTCTCTCTCTCTCTCTCTCTCTCTCTCTCTCTCTCTCTCTCTCTCTCTCTCTCTCTCTCTCTCTCTCTCTGTCTCCCCATCTCTCCTCCTTAATTGTTTATTCATTAACATTCCCACAAATGGACAGTGGCGCAGGTGACAGGCCTATAATTTGAACCGAGCAGCCTTTTTCCCTCCGAGCCGTGAGCAATTTTAAGCCTGCTGTTGTGAGGCCTAATCTGGGGTTGTCAACCACGAGGGCCCCCTGGCCACTCTCCCTATGCTAATCAATCAACGGAGCCCCCTCAGTCGCTCATCTCCTCAGCTTAGCATCTAGCTGCGGCGCTGATATATCTATTAGCTTCCCGTCAGACCCCCCCCCCCCCCTCCCTCCGCCAGCCAGCCAGCCAGCCGCAAGCACCCTCTCCTCCCCTGCTCCCCTGCTCCCCCAGATGAGATTCCTCCTGCCCTGGCATTTGGAGGCTGATAAGTAAGCTATCAGAGACGGGGATGAATAGCAGTGTAAAGATTTTGCGCTGTCCCTGAGAGCGTGCGGTGACAAGGCAGGCGTGGCGCCCAGATAGCCCGCCTCATTATCCAGGCCGCCACCAGACCCTAATCCAAAAAGTTGTTTACTCAGGGAGAGGCAGGCCGTTATCTGCGCCCCGCACAGCGCCCTCTCTCTCTCTCTCTTTGGGTGTGTGTGTGTGTGTGGGGGGGGGGGGGGGGGGGGAGTGTGTGTGGGGAGGAAGGGGTTTAAAAACACACTTGTGTGTGCAGTTGGGTGAGACAGATTTTCTTTTTTTTTTCTTTTTTTTGACGACTTTTAAAGAGGTCTTCTGTCTTGGACAGGGTGCTGTCTAACTGTGTTTGAGCTGAGAGAGTGGGCGAGCGACAGAGAGAGAGAGAGAGAGAGAGTGTGTGCGTGCATGCGTGTTTGTCTGTCTGCAGGCAATTGGAAAAGGATTGAAATGACCCTATTCCCATGTAAAACAGATCAGGCCTGCTTCCAAGCTGCTTCAGTCAGTTCCTGTCAATCATCCCTCTGCTGGGTGGAGTCCAGATACCTAGCTATCACACACAGCCAGCGGGCCCATACTCCAGCCTATAGGAGGGGCTCACTGCGGTCAGGTGCTGTGTTATTGGTCCATCGGGCAGATGCTGAGAAGCATGAGTGTGGTTGGGTAATGGTGTTGGTGTGGTATCTAAGTATGGCCGTGTAGTGCTTCTGATTGCACGGCCATTTTGAAAGCTTCTTCTTCTACGCAAGACCAGCTCAGTGGGCCTGCGTCGCCGGGAGGGGTGGGAGTCACACACACACACACACACACACAGTCCTTCAATACACACACACATACACACCCTCATGAACTTGAAGAACCCCCCCCCCCCCCCAAGCAGTAATCCTGGAAAGCAGTAAACTAGCTGTGTGCAAGGACTGATTGCCAGTTGATCATGCTGGAATACGCTCTTATCCATTATTGGATCTGAAATGGAGGAGGCTTAAGAATGATCTGAGTCGTCTGTTCATGTGGAGATCATCAGGAGGAAGCTGAGGCCCTACCCTCCGGCTGGTCCACTATCCAGGGCGGGGGGGGGGGGGGTGTCGGTGTGCGTGCAGATCTGTTTTAGTGTGTGTGTGTGAGAGTGTGTGTGAGCAGCAGTCATCATTCAGCAGATGACACTTCCACATTTCCTGTTCTCTTGTTCATCAACCTATAGAAACACAGGAGCCAGGCTCCTCCCCTCTCTGTCTGTCTGACGATGGTTCATCCTTCCAGGAAACAGTCTGTGGGACGTCACAGTCTCAGACAGCCTCCCTGTAGTCTAAGTCTTCTAAGTCATTAATGATCTCAGAAAGGACACACCAGCGCAAGCTATGGCCTGGCCTGGCCCGGCCCGGCCTCTCCACAACCTGCCCCGCTCTGGCTGGGAGAGAGGCTGGGGATGAGGCTGGGGATGAGGCTGGGGGAGAGGATGGGGGAGAGGATGGGGGAGAGGATGGGGGAGAGGATGGGGGAGAGGCTGTGAGAGAGGCTGGGGGAGAGGCTGGGGGAGAGGATGGGGGAGAGGATGGGGGAGAGGATGGGGGAGAGGCTGGGAGAGAGGATGGGGGAGAGGCTGGGGGAGAGGCTGGGGGAGAGGCTGGGGGAGAGGCTGGGGGAGAGGATGGGGAGAGGCTGGGAGAGAGGATGGGGGAGAGGCTGGGGGAGAGGCTGGGGATCCTCTGTGAGTTACAGAGTCGAGCTGCGCAGGAAGTGTTTAAAAAGTCACTGCGGTGCGCTTGATTTGCCTCGTTGCCGCATGCGAACCATCCATCCGTGTTGTGGCAGCAGGCGAGACAAATCGAGCGAACCCGAGGAATACTTTTGGTATATTGGTGTACTTTTGTGTAACTGAAGCAGGCTGGGAGGTGTGGGAGGAGGAGGCGGGAGGCAGGAATGAGGTACTGGGCAGGCAGGCTGGGAGGAGGCAGGAGGCAGGAGGCAGAAACGAGGGACGGGGCAGGCCGACCTGTGAGCCAAGTGGCCCCTTCTCTCATCTGGTAATTGAAGGTGAGAAATGATTTCATTATCCACAGGGAGAGTAATCTGCTCCCACCTAGTGATCCCCTCATTTCCTAGAGTGCATCTCGACCTAGGGGCCTTGTCTGTCCCTGCTACACACACACACACACACTCTCAGACACACACACACCCTAGGCGGTTTTATTGGAGTGAAGGATTACCCATCAGATTCACATATGCTTTATTAATGACTCAATCAAAGCTTCGGCACTTAGCCTATCTCTTAGCTCTCTCTCTCGCCCGCTCTCTCACACACACACACACACACACACACGCACACACACACGCACACACACTGAGTGAATGACAGGGATTGTGCTGCATAGATCCATGATCCATGCTCTGTGATGAGCAGGTAATATGTGGAGGGCCTTGGCGGGGACCGGGTGATGTGAACGTGTCTCTCGCTGCTCTCCAGCACGCCCCAGTTCACAGCCCACTGAAGCAGCGTCCGGGAAGCGAGAGAACTTTCCGGAATCTCCCATGAACGCTGGCTATAGCTGCCCGTGGATGCCTAAGCAGCTACAGTGTCTGATAGCTTGATCGGTGTAAAGCCGCCGGGTTGTCGCTGAGGTAGCCTCTCTTCTGGCCGAAGTGTGTGTGTGTGTTTGCAGGGTGGTGGGCGAGGAGGGCTGTTTTTTAATGGGAGAGGAATATTTTGACGGTTTATCAATAGGCAGTTATTAAATCCTCCTTGCTTCAGCTAATCTGAGGGGGCCGAAGCAGCCAGGGGTGAGAGGCACAAGCCCAGAGAGGTGGAGAGCGGGGCGGCTGTAAGCCGCTTATTATATCGACTGCCTTTTCTCTCCGTCTCTCGCCGTCTCTCTTTCCCTTTCTCTCGCCCTCCCTCGCTTTCTCACTCGGCCCTTCTCCCTCCCTCCCTTCCTCCCTCTGTCTCTCTTCTCTCTCTCTCTCTCTCTCTCTCTCTCTCATTCTCTCTTTCTCAATCACAACCCTACACTCTCTCTGCTCCAAGATTATGGGTAAATTATTGGTACACTTATGCACGCACAAACTCACACGCGTACTCAAGACAGTACACTGTGCTTTGTTCTCAAGCTTACACATTAACGACATACTGTTTAACTGAAAGCTGCCATGCTGTATAGTCATGGGAGTACAGCTTCCTCAGAATAGTTCTCATCTCCATCTTGCGCTCTCTCTCTCTCTCCCTCTCTATTGCTAAAACACAAATGCGCACTCATACACACACACACACACGCACACACAGACACACACACACACACACACACACACTGATCAAAGCCAGGAGCTACGGCTGAAGTTTTATTCAAATGACTGTTTACTTCTTCCACTGCCAGGAAGTGTGTGTGTGTGTGTGTGAGAGAGAGAGAGACAATAGCAGCTTCATGGCAGTTTCACTACCTAACAGAAGGAGCAGGCCTGTCAGTGGGTGATAAGCCAGACAGGCTTGCTCTCTATGATTATCGCCCACCGGACCCTCTTTCTTCCAGCACACACACACACACACATGTACCCACACATACACACACGCACATACACATGTACCCACATACATATACACACAAACACGCACACACATACACATCTATACATGCACACAAATACACACCAAAAATACATACACATAAACAAAATACACATATTATAATGTATGCAAACTTACAATTGTGTGCTACAGGAATGTTCTATATGAACAGACAGACAGACAGACAGACAGACAGACAGACAGACAAGGTAGTTATAGCTGCTCAAAGACAGAGTGGTCAAGTCCTAACAGCTGCCCCTAGGCCATGCAACACTTTGGAATGAGCTGACAAAACACAAAGTTGATTTATTCAATCGATGTGATTTGATGTTCATAAGGACGTGTAGTCAATAGTTTGTTTCATCTTGTCCTTTTTGTCTTTCTGTGCCCCCCCCCTTCTCTCCCCCCTCTGCTTCATATCCACGTCCTCTTCCTCACCCCCCCCCCTTCTCTCCCCCCCCTCTGCTTCATATCCACGTCCTTTTCCTCACCCCACCCCTTCTCTCCCCCCTCTCTGCTTCATATCCACGTCCTCTTCTTCACCCCCCCCTTCTCTCCCCCCTCTCTGCTTCATCTCCACGTCCTCTTCCTCATTCCCCCCCCCTCTTCCTCCCTCCTTCCTGTCTGTAGGTGTGTGGCCATCCGAGGAAGTCATGGCTCACTACTGCTTGAAGAAGCGCCACATGTTCAGGTAAGTGCCCCTCGAATCCTGACCTCCCCCTCTCCTTACCTACTTCCCTCCCTCCCTCCCTCCCTCCCTCCCTCCCTCCCTCCCTCCCTCCTCTGCTCTCCTCTCTCTCTCCCCTCCCCTTCCCCGCTCCCTCCCCATTACCAGTCTGGTGCTTTAGATGGTAGGCCTCTCTCTGGTCCCTATTCCCCCTCCCTCCCGTCCTGTCCTCTGGCAGGCTGGGCCGCTCTCCTCTCCTCTGCAGCGGAGGGCTGAAAGGCGCCAGGGACGTTTGATTTCCACTCAAGGCGGTACACGACCCTTTGATTTCCTGCTTTTACATTCAAGAGGCGGGAGGAGAGGAAGAGAAGCGTATCGATCAGAGCTCCGTGGTGAAGGTCAGCTAGGCCGTGAACACAGGGAGAGAGACAGGCAGGCAGGCAGGGAGGCAGGGAGGGAGCAAAGGAGAGATCAAAGTGAGGTTGGTGGTGGATTGAGAGAAAGGAGGGGTGTGCAAGGTTCCAAGCCCCAGGCAGGCCTTTGTGTGTGTATGTGTGTGTGTGTGTGTGTGTGTGTGTATTGAGGTGGGCGCGTGGATGGATGTTAGTCTTTTTTTTTTTTTTTTTTTTTTACAGATTTCCAGCTGGTTTTGTGTGTGTGCCTCCATATGTTCAGTGTGTGTGTCCGTGGATGGGTAGACTGATACATCATCCACCGACGTACGTGTGTGTGCTATGCGTGGGGGCCGGTGCATCTTTGTGTGTTTGTGTGTGTGTGTGATGGCTGTGTGTGTGTGTGACAAGATTGTCACCCTCTCCCTATCTCCCCTGTCATCATCCGCTCACCCAGAAAGAAAGAGAGAGGGAGGGTTTGAGGGAAGGACAAGGATAAAAGAAAATAGAGAAAATATAAATGAGTATATTTTGGAGTGAGTCGGTTTATGTCTCTGCTAGTGTGTCTATTATCTGCAGTAGTATTGAACAGTACAGGAAAATAGCTACCTGTCACTGTACCTCAGTCCTACTGGTTGAGCTTGTGTTAGCCTGTTAGCCTACTGCTAGCCCATTAGCCCTTGCAAATCTGTTAGCTTGCCTGTTTGTTAGACTGCTTACCCGTTAGCCTTCAAGCCAGTTAGCTTGTTAGCCTATTTGTTGCCTGCTAGCCTGTAAGTCTTCTATCCTGTCATTCCCATGGTCTAGGTTGTCTAACTTATTCCTTGTGTCTAAAGCCTTGCGTCCTCTATGTGTTGGGCATGAGTGGCGGAAAATACACACTCGCCACTCCAAGTGCTCTCAAGCCATTCACAAGTTGAAGTCATTCAACTTTCATACGGCACACAAGCACTTCCTTCCCCATTAGAAACAAAAGATCCTTGGACACCCAAAAATGCTC
Source organism: Hypomesus nipponensis (assembly GCF_054491055.1). Taxonomy (NCBI): domain Eukaryota; kingdom Metazoa; phylum Chordata; class Actinopteri; order Osmeriformes; family Osmeridae; genus Hypomesus; species Hypomesus nipponensis. Next base: position 19,396,304 of record NC_140371.1, on the reverse strand, counting down.
CAAACATGTCTGCCTGCTTTTGCTCGTGTGTGTAAAACTGTTCAATAGTCCATATGAAGAGATTAGAGCCCTGCCTTCAGTAAGCTGACAGAAGGAGAGAGTGGAAGAGGATAGGATAGATGCATGGGAGGGAAGGAGGGAGGGGCGATCAATGATTGAGCTGGAAGGGCGTTCCAATCAATGCCCCCTCCACCCCTATGGAGAGCTGGTGTCAACCACTCTGCATTAGAGTCTCTGTTGCGGGAGTCAGCCATGCTGCTCTCTGCTTCTTCCTGCTACAGTATGTACACACACACACACAAACACAGCACATACACTTATTTATCTTCTCTCACCATCTGTAACCTCTTATTAATCTCTTTCTCTCTCTCTCTCTCTCTCTCTGTCTGCTTGTCTATCTGTCTCTCTCAATCTCTCTCTCTCTCTCTCTCTCTCTCTCTCTCTCTCTCTCTCTCTCTCTCTCTCTCTCTCTCTCTCTCTCTCTCTCTCTCTCTCAGGGGTGCCGTGTGTGAGTTAGGAGGAGGGATGACCTGCCTTGCGGGGCTCATGGTAAGTGAAAGGCATTCTTCCATGCTTGGTCACACTATGTCAAAATATGTCACTTCTGTGCTACGAAGGCCGGTGCGGTCACTAATGAAATTGACCTGTAGCTTTGCATCAATCCATACACACACTCAGCATGAGCAGACATAGCAACTGTACTGTGTGTGTGTGTGTGTGCGCTTCTCTGGACTTGTCTTCCTCTCACGAGTGTGTGTCTATGTGTGTTTGTGTGACTGTGTGACTGTGTGTCTGTGTGTCTGTGTGTGTGTGTGGGCTTCTCTAGCCCTCAGTGCTGACAGCTATAGGGATGGTTGTCCACGGTCTTAAGAGCCCCTCCACATCGACAGGCTTTAGCGTGTCATCGATCCGCCGCCAGCCGCCATCACCAGCGGCTTCACTAGACCAGCAGGCCTTTATCTCTCTCTCTCCCTCCCCCCCCCCCCCTCTCTCTCTCTCTCTCTCTGTCTCTCTCTCTCTCTTCACTAGACCAGCAGGCCTTTATCTCCCTGGAGTCAATATCCCGTGTTGTGACATTGCTGGCTGGAGATGGAAACCTTCTCCCTCTCACCCCCCCTATCTCTTCGCTCCTCCTTCCTTCACCTCCCTCCCTCCTTCCCTCCCTCCCTCCCTCCCTCCCTCCCTCCCTCCCTCCCTCCCTCCCTCCCTCCCTCCCTCCCTCCCTCCCTCCCTCCCTCCCTCCCTCCCTCCCTCCCTCCCTCCCTCCCTCCCTCTCCCGCTCCTTGGCCCCTTGTAATCTATTTCCTGTGATTCTCCTTCCCTCCAATTCTCGCCCTCATCCTCTCAATTTCCTTTCCCCGCCTCTCTTCCTGTCTTCTCCCCACGACAGGGACTCCTACTGGAGGTGTTTCTGTGATAGGGTGACTGTGTCAGGGTCCGCCAGATTGGTCCTTTCTGTCTGGGTTCCGGTTTTCCCTGTGGGTGTGTGAGTGTGTGTGGCGTGGAGAGGGGGGGAGGGGTGTCTATGGCAGGGGAGCCAGAGTGAGGTCCTGATCTTCTGCTCTGCTGCCCCAGCGATGCCTGTGAGGCTTTCCCTGCGTCTGTCCAGCTGGTGGAGTGGGCAGGCCTCTCTGACCCCCCCACCAGGCCTCTCAGCCCTCCTCCTGCCCCACCCCCCGGCCCCCCGGCCCCGGGGACCGAGAGGGGGGATGGAGGAAAGGGGGAAAGAGAGAACGAGAGAGAATGCTGTTGTGTTCAGGGCTGGGCCTGTGGGTGTGAATGTGTACGCAGGGCACGTGTTGGCCTTGCATTCCATCTGGGCGATGACGGCGCCCCTCCCACGTAGGATCCGTGTACCCTGCACACACGTGGAGGTCTCCGCCAGTGACGTGCCGCAATCGGACACTCCGACACACACACACAATAGCACGCTGTCACACACACACACACAATAGCACGCACGCACGCACGCCGTCACACACGCACACACGCGCCCGCGCCACACAGCGATAAAGAGAAAGAGTCAAAAAGAGAAAAGACAGGCTGGGGGGCGGAGGAGGGGGGTGGGGGTGGAAGGGGCAGCGCAACACAAAACACTCAGTCTGCAGTGCAAAGTTATATGAAGGGCATCAGGCAGGCCGAGCGAGCCGAGTGCAGAGTGACAGCGCCGTGTGATGGCTCCGGCTGATAAACACACACCGCCAAATGAAAGTCTCTGTGCTCACCATCATCCCCTGTCACAATGCAATTACTGAACAGAGTGATAGCAAGATAGAGGGCCACTGCTAACCGGAATGATAAAAGTATTGACTGATTTGATTGAATGATTAAAATAATGCAGACGTAGAATGAAGGGAGAGAGGGGGGTGGGGGTTGGGGGTTGGGGGGGTGGGGTGAGAGGAGGGAGGGAAGGGAAAGACAGAAAGAGGGGGGAGACAGAGAGAAAGAGATGGGTGCTTTGTAGATGTGGGGAAGACGCTGTTTGGTTTGTCAGGCTGATCGCTCACTGGGGGTCTGACGCTTTTATTTAGAATTATTGTGCTCCTTTTCCTTCTGCCTCTCTGCCTCTCTCTCTCTCCATCTCTCTCTCTTCCTCTCTCTCTCTCTGCCTCTCTCTCTGCCTCTCTCTCTGCCTCTCTCTTTCTCTCTGTTGTCTCATCTAATTTCTCTCTCTCACTTTGCTTTCAGATTGCCATTTGTGCTGACGTGAAGGAAGTCCAGCTATCAGATGGGAACGAGAAGGCCATTCAGAGTATCTTTCCCCTAGTGTGTGTGTGCGTGTGTGTGTGTGTGTTTTCCTCTCTGTTCTAACTCACTCAACTCTGGTCAGAACTAGAGTGAGTAACTGCAAAAAAAAAGGAATCCTAACAAATATACTCACCTGTCGCAGGTTCACATTTTCCCTGCACGTCTCTTTAGACTTTTAGACTGCCAAATTAAGACATTACATTATGGTTATACCGACTGATTTACCAAGGACATAGTGATCGCTGTCTCCCCTAACAGAACTGAAGGTTGGGATTGATGAAAAGCAAAGTCAACTTTTGAATGTTGTATACAAATATGTTCACAGTGGTCAGGTTAAAGGCATGTAAGGGATGAAAAATGTGGGTCAGTCCTAAGTCAGGACACTGTACGACACACACTCACATGAACACAGTGTCTGGAGTGGTGACCTTGAATAGCAAACTAAAATCAATGGAAATGTTCCATTAAGTCTGATTGATGAATGTCTCCTGTTGGCCTGTGGAGAACCTGAAGGGCACACACACACGCACACACACACATGCACACACAGTCACACATTCGCCACGCGATCACTGGCATAAATAACACTGCACACACCTATATAATATAATACACACACACACACACACAGAATAAGACATTGAGTGCATGCATTTGTGCAGATGTGTGTGTGTGTGTGTGTGTGTACCTGTGTATCAGAGGCAGGTGGCTGTTATGGCTGTGTGTAATTGACCTTTCCCCCAGTGGTGTGGTACTGATGAGATTACCCTGAGCTCTCGTGCTCCTCAGTCTATCATCTACATGCACTTAAACACGCTGACACACACAAGCACACACACACATACTGGTGTCCTGTTTTAATGTGTGTGTTTGTGAGAGAGGGAGAGAGAGGCCATTGAAGACCATCTTTGATCTAGGATTGGCTCACCATCCATCAGTCCACCCATCCATCTATCTATTTTGCTCTCTCTCCCTCTGTCTCTCTCTCTCTCTTTCTCTCTCTTTCTCTCTCTGTCTCTCTCTTTCCCTCTCTCTTCTTCACGCTTCAGATTGGATTTGCCACAGCTCTTTGCCGGTTTAAAAGACAGACAGGAAAATCCTAATTGAATTGCCTTAGAACTGGCCTGGCAGTTTATTAATAGACAACTTGACATCAATCACACCCTGTGTGAGAGATTGTGTGTGTGTGTGTGTGAGTGTGATGGTGTGTGTGTGTGTGTGTGTGTGTGTGAGTGTGATGGTGTGTGTGTGTGTGTGAGGGTGTGTGCATGTGTGTAAACGAGCAAGCCAGAAGAGGGGTGAATGTCCTGTTCCTTTGTGGGGGGAAAAATCCACCAAGTTGTAGTATGACCTGATCCAGTATGCAGACGCAGGGTTTGTACCCAGATTAGTGTTAGTCTGTATCTTTATTTCCACTGAACCATTTGACCTTTGAACCTTGACCCTGCCTCAGATGTGCGAGGTGTCATCGAGAGGAACAGACTGGCCGGGGTGTTCGGCTCCACCAGAGTGTCCAGCAGGTGGGAGATGTCAACACACACACACACACACACACACACATACACACACACACGTGTCTGGGGTGGGATGGTGCAGCTGGGGTTGGGGTTGGATGGAAGTGGGAGGTGTTGAGGCTGAGGATGCATATTTGGATATAATGGAAGTGTGTGTGTGTGTGTGGGGTGGGGGGGGTTGTAATGTGTATTAACAGTTATCCATCCAAGCAAAATGATTGTCCTTAATAGAGAGTCCTCATCAGCGCACACACACACACACCATCCACTTACTCCCTAGGATAAAGGTAGGGCTCCTTAAAACAGTAGTAATCACACCCCACCACACACCCACCACCAACCCACACCTCCCCCCCCCACAAATATTTTGTTTCGCTCCCCACCACCCTCTCCTCCCATCCTACTCTCCCATAGTTTCCTCCCAGACTTCGCTCTCTTACCGCCCCCCCATCCCCCTCCCTCCCCCCCTCCCGTGTGTATTTACACTGGGACGATGGAGTGAAAAAGTAAACGTATAATTAGACTGCATTACTTTGATTGTTTTCTTTTCAGATTAAGCCTCCTGTCAGAGCGCGACGCTTCGAGAGGGCTGAAGGTCGCTCCTGATTGGCTGAGGGGGGGAGTGGGGAGGAGGGGGCACCGTCGCTCGTCGGGCCCCCTGCCGGGGCATGAGATTGTATTTCCACAAGACATCATTTTTGTTTACTGGGTGTTAATAATGGCTAATTAATAATCCCTATTCGCCTGTCTGGAGAGCAGAGGCCTGCTTTCTCTTAAGGAGAAGAGAGAGGGATAGAGAGGGATAGAGAGGGAGGGAGAGAGGGATGGAGGGAGAGAGGGAGGGAGGGATAGATGGCGGGAGGGAGGACAGAAAGTGTCGCGTGTTTAACTGGCTGGAATGGGGGGCTGCTGGACACCCTCCCCTTCGTCCGATGAACACACACACACACACACACTCGGCCATCACACACACACCTTGGTCTGAGTGTGTGTGTGTGGGAGTTGTAGATCAGGACCATAAGGAGCAGGTGGAGCACCATTGACCCCCCCCCCCCCTAGTCTCGATGCTGCCCCCTCCAGGTGGACATGGGTAGCAAGCTCACCCCGCCCTGCACCCCATCCCTCTGTTGACCCAGTGGGTGGGGCAGCACTTGTGTGTGTGTGTGTGTGTGTGTGTTGTTTGATAGCGAAGGTGTTGTTGTCAAGTGAACACACACACTGGATCACAAGATGGAAAGAGAGAGGGATGGAGGGCTTACACTGTAGAATTTACATTTTGTATGACTCACCCCTGAACAATTGTGTCTTTTGTGTGTGTGTGTGTGTGTGTTTCCTTGCTGCAGAGTGGTGAGGTGGGACTGTGAGACAGATATCGCAGCATTGGAGGGACACTTCGACATCGTAATGTGTGCTGACTGGTAGGTGACCACGCCACTGACCTCTGCTTTCTCCTCTCTCTCTCACACACACACACCCACACACCTCCCTCCTCAGCCCAGTGTGTCCACATTCATATTAGTGTTCTGTGGACAGTTATCAGATGCCCCCCCCCCATCCTGGCCCCCATGTTAGTTCTCCTACGCTGGCTCCTACAGGCTCCACCATTTTCACCAAATTGATTCTTCTTCATGCTTGGCGTCCCAGCAAATGACTTAGGCAAATTGCAAATAATTATGCCTTGACGAAAGAGGAGAGAGAGATAGGAAGAGATAACGAGAGAGAGAGAGAGAGAGAGAGAGAGGACGAGCGAGAGAAAGAGAGATGAAGATTAAGTGTGAGTGAGAAAGAGGGTTAAAATAGGGAGAGAGCGAGAGTGAGCGAAAAAGAGGAAATGAGAGGAGGCAACTGTGGAGCAACACAAACACCTCAATTAGCGTTTAAGTGACCAAAGCACACATCTCTCTCTCTCTCTCTCTCTCTCTTTCTCTCTCTTTCACCCTCTTTCTCTCTCTTTCACCCTCTCTCTCTCGCTTTCTCTCTCTCTCTCTCTCTCTCTCTCTCTCTCTCCCTCTCTCTTTCTCTCCCTCCAGGACACCCATCTTCTCTGGGTTCTCCTCACCTCACTTGTTGAGTTTAGTCGGAAAGCAGCATCGCTCCTCACAGGGCTGCTCTGGGGTTTACCTACCTGTCTACCTGCCTGCCTACCTACCTGTCTACCTGCCTGCCTACCTACCTGTCTACCTGCCTGCCTACCTACCTGTCTACCTGCCTGCCTACCTACCTGTCTACCTGCCTGCCTACCTACCTGTCTACCTGCCTGCCTACCTACCTGTCTACCTGCCTGCCTACCTACCTGTCTACCTACCTGTCTACCTGCCTGCCTACCTACCTGTCTACCTGCCTGCCTACCTACCTGTCTACCTACCTGACTACCTGCCTGCCTACCTACCTGTCTACCTACCTGTCTACCTGTTTGCCTGTCTACCTGCCTACCTACCTGTCTACCTGCCTGTCTACCTACCTGTCTACCTACCTGTCTACCTGTTTGCCTGTCTACCTGCCTACCTACCTGTCTACCTGCCTGCCTGCCTACCTACCTGTCTACCTGTTTGCCTGTCTACCTGCCTACCTACCTGTCTACCTGCCTGCCTACCTACCTGTCTACCTGCCTGCCTGCCTACCTGTCTACCTGCCTGCCTTCCTACCTGTCTACCTACCTGTCTACCTGCCTCTCTCTCACCTTTCTCTCCTTCCTACTCTTTCCGCTCTCACAAACACACACACACCCTGGATTCACACTGCAGCACTTGACTCCCTGATCTGTTCTGCTGCAGTGTGAATCCAGGGTGTGTGTGAGTGTGTGTGTGTGAGTGTGTGTGAGTGTGTGTGAGTGTGTGTGTGTGAGTGAGAGTGAGAGTGAGAGCAGCGTGTCCATCTGAAAGCTATGATAGCTCTGTGAGCTGTGTGATAAGTGGGGCATTAGCAGAGTTAGCATTATTTTAATGTCAGAGTTATTATCGGTAATGGCCAGGTGAAATGAACAGTGTTGCATAGGTGTAATAAGGGATGCTTCACTGCGCAGCACTGTATGTACCCTAGGTGTATGCACATATCTGTGTGTGTGTGTGTGTGTGTGTGAGAGAGAGAAGGAGGCTGATAGGTGTGTATGTGACGGTAGATAATCCTTATCCCTGAGCCTGAGGTACTATATGTAGGTACATGTTTTTCAGCGTACGTGTGTATGTGTGTGGTGGGGGGGGGGTGTGTGCGTGTGACGCGCCTACCGAACGGTGTGTAATTGACTGCGTCTCCGACGGTGAGTGATGGCTGTGCGATGAACGAGCACACCAGCATGATGATCAGCGGAGAAAAGGTCAACAGGCACACTTCTGCTCCAATTAATTATAGTCTTTCAGACAATGGCGTCTCTGTAGACAGCCAGCCCTGGACAAGAATATGGAGACCTTGCACTGTCACACACACACTGTCACACACACTGTCACACACACACACTGTCACACACACTGTCACATACACACAAATGCATGAATTTGCACGCTCACATGCACAGATCCCCTTACATGCCGGAAGTTTTTGCTCACATACTCCCTCTCTCTTACTCACACACACACACACTAAGACACTCGGTCTCTCTCACACACACATGTTCACACACTGGCTAGGCTGGCATGTGTACTGAATAGTGCCATGACTGGTCTTGTGAGCTGGGATTCCTGCAGAGGGATTGTGGGTAGTGGAGGCTTGGCGGGGACACCAGCATGTCTGCGCCTCTAAGCTGCCCATGTGTGGGCCTGGAGATAAAGCCCTTTGTCTGTGTGTGGGTGTGTGTGTGTGTGTGTGTGTGAAGCACGCGTGCCATCCCCATGTCTTTTGTGTATGTTGTGACGCACACACACATATTTCTACATTTGACGTCGACTAGCGTCGATGTCGCTGATCACATTTAGCATGTTTGGTTTTGTGCCGGTGTAGCGTGTCGAGCGCACGTCGCACTGGGCTGTGCTCACACACGTGCACGCTGGAGGTTTTTGTCCGAGGCTTACATTCGGGGAGAAATCCCTTTCATTTTGCAAAAAGCCTGACATGGGCAGGCCAGCGCAAAGAGAATTAGCGATGAGCACTTAACGAATAACACAATAGAGCAACCTGGATGGAAAGACAAACACAAAAACAAGGAGCCCCGTCCCGGAAAGGGAGGGCTCATGCTCTCTAATCGTCAATAACGTCAATCATCTGATTAGCGTAAGCAGCTAAGCAACACCATATGATTTTGCTGCACTCATTTGGTAAATGCCTTCTCTTTGGGCCCTGTGTTTCCTGCGGGTCTCACTGAACAGATGAAGTTAATGCTGCTGGGATTAGAGCAGATTTACTGAGGAAGTCCACCCTCACCCTGGACAAACACACGCACGCGCGCCCAGCGAGACACACGCATACACACATCACACACACACACATACAGCGAGGCACACGTAAAAAAAAAAACTCTTGCGCTCCGAGCTCAGCTCTGCTGTCCAGATTACGCCACACGCAGCATATGGGTAACTCTAGATAATTCCAGGTGGGTTTAGCCCCAGCCTCTCATTCTCAGACCTGCCCAAAATAACCCAGACTAGCAGCTATTATCCTGGACAGGCCCCCCTCCGATGGGAAGCTTAACCTCTCTCTGACTCTCACCCCCTGTTTCTGCTTTCACCATGTCATCCTATTAAGTCTGTGAGGCCTGCTTGTTTGCGACACGGTGTGTGTACAGGTCAGTGTTCCTGTGTAATGCCCTTCTACTTGTTGCTGTTCTCAGAGGGCTGAGGTCGTCCCGTTCGTCTAGGGAACAGTGCCTCGGAATGGTCCAAAAACTTCCAGAACCCTTCGGTGATGCGACATCACACACATAACACACTCTAGAGCTCTATTTGAAGGTCTCACACACCCAGTCACACACACACAGGTCACTCAGGGATGGAAGTGTGGACTAAAAGGGCTAGACAGTAAACATTGTCTCATTCTTTTCCTCCCTGGTGAGCAGTACAGGGGATGTGAACCTGTGTACAGACGACCCCCAGGGCCACGTGCTCACAACCCGCTGGTAATATGGAGATCAGATATCAGTGGCAGCTGAGGCAGGGGGGGGGTCAGAGGAAGTGTCCAGGAGCAGGGTAGCAGGGCGGGGTGCCCGTCTCACCAGTGACTAGGGGGCAGAGAAAGGGCAGACAGCCAACCGGTCGACACCTTGCCCCCCCCTCCCATCCCCCAACCCCTTCCACACCCCTGTAGCCGACGGGGCCCCCTCATTGTTCTGTCCTGACCCCTCCCCGCCCAGAACATGGCAGGTCAGCAGTGGAACACAGAGTGAGACTGATTGGGGGTGGGGGTGAAAGGTCGTGACCCCAGCGTGTGTTAGAGGAGGGGGCCGTGTCTATGTTGGTCATGCGACGTGCTGGGGTCTCTCCGGGTTTTAGTGATGACCTCATGGAAACGTGACATCACGGTGGCTCAAAGGTGGACGTTTGCTTCCTTTAACAGGCTGCACGCGACCACACACACACACACAGACAGACAGAAGGAGCTCAATGTTCAAGCCGGGCAGGTTTTGATATTTTCTTTGTTATCTAAATCAAGTGTATCTGTGTTTTGATTGTTTTCCAGGCACTGTGGTCTAGGAGCTGGGCTCAGGGGAGGACAGGGTTTCAAGGCAGACAGGCAGGCAGGCAGGCACACAAAGACAGGCAGGCACACACACACACACACACAGGCAGGACAGAGATGCAGGACCATGCTGTGCGCTGCACCACTCCACAGAACCGTTTCCTCCTCCAGGACACATTTGCATACAGAAGGTCATCAGCTGACGTGATTGGAAAGTTGTTTTTTGATCCAGATTCTGTTGCTGCTGTCCAGCCAGTCACTGTGTCTGGATTATAATACAGCTGACCTGTATTGTTACATTTTAGTCTAATTACTTTACACTCATTTGTGATAATACTGATCCTGGATGAGGCTATTGTGCTGTAGCTTGACTGACGGCTGTCTTGGGTGTGGTCAGGGTTAGATAAGGGAAATGGATTGGAAGAAGGGTGTGTGTATGAGAGAGAGTGTGAGAGTGAGAATGTGTGTGTGTGTGTGTGGGGGGGATTGAATGAAGCATTAGTGTAGGTGTGTGAGTGATTGTGTGTGTGTGTTTGTGTGTGTGTGAGAGAGAGTGAGTGAGTGTGTCTAAGTGTGTGTGTGGGGGGGGATTGAATGAAGCCCTGCCCAGCATGTGTCTGATCTGATGGAGAGTGCGTTACCAGGGTGATGACCGTGGGCAACGAGGCGTGCATGAGCTCACGTCTGTTTCCCCTTCTCATCTCCTGCTCAGTGACATTCCTGTCACCAAGCTTCCTGCTGTCCCACACACACACACACACACACCGGCACCTTAACGCACACACACACCGGCACCTTAACGCACACACACACGCACTCTTACACAATTTACCTCCATTAGTCAAATTTGTACACACTTCCTATCTCTCCCTCTCTCTCTCTGTCTCTCTCACTCTAGCTCTCTCTCACACACACACACACACTCTCTCTGACACACACACACACACACACCAGCTTGTCTAGTCAAGTCTCAGTTTGCTCCTGTAGCAGTCTTCTGAACTCTAGTGTGTGTGTGTGTGTGTGTGTGAGGATCAGACTTGCTCTCCCATCATGCCCTGCTTGCTGCCCCACCCTGCAGCTCCCCTCATCAGATAGCAGTAATTGCAGCATAATGACTCTAGACAGAGGATAGCCCGATGAGCCATATATACCTGCAAAACAGTCCTCCGTTATTCAGACAGCCTACTCATCCTCCCCTCTCACTATCGCTTCTTCCATCTGTTCCACTCTTATCTCCTCGGTTTGTTCTAACTTATTTGTATGTGAACGTTCAGGTTGTAAAGATTAGAGTAACATGCTTTTATCGCTCTCTTTGATTGATGTGTTTTTCTGGAACTGCATCTGTAGTACATCATTTATGCGAGGAAGTATCAAGGCAGGGATTAATTGTGCGTTTGAGTTATTAGTTTTGAAACTGTCCAGGTGTTTTATTTTTCTT
>NC_140371.1:19372500-19382500 GCF_054491055.1 Hypomesus nipponensis | reverse complement strand
TTTGTGTCTGTCTGTCTCCCTTCCATTCTCATTTAATTAAAACAATAATATGATCAAAATATGAAATAATATTTAAAGCCGAAGGATTTCAAAGAAACTTTGAACCTGTGAATAATCCTCTTAGCTGTGCTGGTCTGGCTGTGCTGCCTGCTCTAGAAAAGTGAGGATGCGTTTCAAGCATTGATTGGATTAGTCCAGCTTTAATCTTTTTGTTTGTTATCTAATATAATACCTGGGAGAAATCAAATAGAATGGAATCATGCAGCTGGCCACTCGTGGGGAGGGTGTGCATGGGTGCGACGGCCGGCAGAGCAAACTGAACAAGAGGAAGATCAGAAATTCCCTCATTTAAAGCCCATAAGTGTACATATATCCTAATGTTCTGCACCCACCCACCCCCCCCACACCCACACACACACACACACACACACACACAGGGGACGGCGCTGGTGTTTGCCCCCGTGCGCGGAGACACCCTGGCCGAGTTCTGTCACCTGGCAGAAGGGGCGGGGCTCTACGTCCGGCGCTACGACAAGTATGATGAAGACGTCTGGGATGTCCACCTGAAGGTACTCTCAACTGTCTGTCTGACACGCTCACCTGTCTGTCTGACACACTCACCTGTCTGTCTGACACGCTCACCTGTCTGTCTGACACACTCACCTGTCTGTCTGACAAGGTCACCTGTCTGTCTGACATGCTCACCTGTCTGTCTGACGCGCTCACCTGTCTGTCTGACATGCTCACCTGTCTGTCTGACATGCTCACCTGTCTGTCTGACATGCTCACCTGTCTGTCTGACGCGCTCACCTGTCTGTCTGATGCGCTCACCTGACTGTCTGACACACTCATCTGTCTGTCTGCTTTGCTCACCTGTCTGGCTGTTTACAGTTTACTCCTCTATAACATTTCATGAAGTCTGTTTCTTGCTCTATTTAGAGACAGACTTAGATTACTGAAAGAGGAAGGTTAATTCATACAAAATACAAACATTTTAATGTTTGAATCTTGAATCTTTTAGCTGCACCCAACGATAACTACTAAAACCTGATCAGTGACTTGTATACATACTGTACATTTAGTATGTACACTGAGAATCAGTGCTGAAGAAAGCACGCCCGTGTGTGTGTGTGTGTTTAGACCCCAGGTTCTTAACAATCCCTCCTGAATAGAAGTATGTGAAGGTGTGTGACCAGTAGGAGTGGAGAGCAGAGAGCCAGGAACTAAAGAGGGCACGGAAAGTGGTCGAGAGATTGGGAGTGAGGGAGCAGGGGAGAGGAGGTAGAGAGAGATGGAGGGAGGAGAGAGGTAGAGAGAGAGAGATGGAGGGAGGAGAGAGGTAGAGAGAGAGAGATGGAGGGAGGAGAGAGGCAGAGTGAGAGAGATGGAGGGAGGAGAGAGGTAGAGAGAGAGAGATGGAGGGAGGAGAGAGGTAGAGAGAGAGAGATGGAGGGAGGAGAGAGGTAGAGAGAGAGAGATGGAGGGAGGAGAGAGGTAGAGAGAGAGAGAGAGAGAGAGAGAGAGAGAGAGAGAGAGAGAGAGAGTGAGAGATGGAGGCAGCGCTAAGAGCAGTAGTGTCCAGCTGGTTAACAAAAGCGACAGGCAGTGGGTGGCGCGGAGGTGGGGGCCGGGGTGTGTGTGTGCAGGGTGGGGGGGGGGTGCAGGTCGGTGGGCTGGCAGACTGGTGCCCCCAGAGCCCATTAGACTGCCTGCGCCCGTCACAATGGTCCCGCCCACAGAGAGGAAATGGCACTGACAGCAGGAAACACTTGCTTTATGTGTCTGTCTCTCTCTCTCTCTCTTTACCCACCACTCCTCCATCTCTCTCTCTCTCTCTCTCTCTCTTTACCCACCACTCCTCCATCTCTCTCTCTTTCTCTTTACCCACCACTCCTCCATCTCTCTCTCTCTCTCTCTCTCTTTACCCACCACTCCTCCATCTCTCTCTCTCTCTCTCTTTACCCACCACTCCTCCATCTCTCTCTCTCTCTCTTTACCCACCACTCCTCCATCTCTCTCTCTCTCTCTTTACCCACCACTCCTCCATCTCTCTCTCTCTCTCTTTACCCACCACTCCTCCATCTCTCTCTCTCTCTCTTTACCCACCACTCCTCCATCTCTCTCTCTCTCTCTTTACCCACCACTCCTCCATCTCTTTCTCTCTCTCTCTCTTTACCCACCACTCCTCCATCTCTCTCTCTTTCTCTTGCCTTCTCTCCGTCTTGCCGAGTCTCTCTCTTTTTTTAACAACGCTCAAGCTTTGTTCGGTCCCCTGCGCCTGTGCGCGTGTGTGTGTGTGTACATGGGTGTGTGTTTATAGGTGTGTGTAAGTGTGTGTGTGTGTGTACATGGGTGTGTGTACATGGGTGTGTGTTTATAGGTGTGTGTAAGTGTGTGTGTGTGTGTGTGTGTGTGTGAGAGAAGTGTGAGTGGTCCCTGGCTCCACAGTCACACTGAGCTCCGCCCCAGGCTCTGTCAAGTGGCCACTCTGTGGGCGAGTAAGAGGCTGTCGCTCTGCTCCCCCAAACCCCTCCACCTCCACCCACCCTCCTTCTCCCTCACCTAGGCATTCAGTCAATCACTCACCCAGTCAGGCAGTCAGTCAATCATTCAGCCTGTCAGTCAGACAGTCAGACAGACAGTCAGACAGTTAGCCAGTTAGCCAGTAAGGCAATACAAAGCAGTGAACTTCAATACCCAAATCAGTAGAAGGGAGATACCAGAGAGAGAGAGCCACAGTAGTGAAAGTGTCACAGTGAACCAGAGCACCCCCCACTTAGTCTCCATTAGCCATAGGGATTAGCGGGAAAGGCGGGGCGGGCTGGGTTGGGTTTCCCAACAATCAACAGCCTAGTTCTAGGATTGGTCCTGCAGGTGTGGGCAGGGGTCGGAGGTCACCAGGTAATTACCACCTGATGGATCCGCGAGTGAATTCATGAAAGACGGCCCTACCTCTCCGGGTCTCTCTCTCTCCCAGACATGCTCTCAATGACAGCATTGCTCTCTCGCACACCGTTAATCGCCCCGTGTCTCGTTCTGTCTCACACACGCACGTGCAAACACACGCACGTGCACACACACGCACGTGCACACGCAGGGCCTCTGTGTCTTTCTCCATCCTGTATTATGTGTCCTTGATGTACCTGGATGCTGCTGGGGTCTTTGTGTGAGCGGGCCCTCCTAGGGTGTCCCTGTGTGGGTAATGATGCCAGCCAGCAGGGCCACAGGAGCTGAGTCAAGTGTTCCACTCTCCTGGGCTTTGTGCAATTACTCAGAGGTGTGTGTGTGTGGGTGTGTATGTGGGTGTAGGTGTGTGTGGTGTGTGGTTTGTGAGTGTGCGTGTATTGGATTCGATGTGTGTGCGAGCGTCTTTGTGTGTGTATGTGTGTGCGGAGGTGTATGTGTTGCCGGGATACTGTGTGTGTGTGTGTGTGTGTGTGTGTGTGTGTGTGTTTGCAAGCGTGTGTGGGTCACGTTTGCAACCAAGGAAACCGCCTAGTTGCTTTGCTCACCCTCTCGCCCCACCACCCCGACCGCAAACACACACACACACAGCGAGATGTGTGTGTAGAGGAGGGTCAGTCGGATATGAGTGCTGGCTGAAGTGGCCTGCTGGTATCAGAAGGTGATTAACCCTGCTCTGCTTATCTTCTGATGAACACTCTGCCCCCTGTGTGTCCCACCATCACACACACACACACACACGGCTAAGAATTATATCACCGCCAGCAGATGACTACATTTCTCACACATGAGCACAAATACACACACACCAGACACAGCACAGGCTAGATATCAGACACACACACACACACACACATTTCAAGCCCTTTTTCTTATCCCAGAATGATCTGAATTAGTAACGTTGCGAGTGCCGTGTTCAGTGTCTGTTGAGTGTGGGTGTACAGACGCACACAACATGGTCAACATGAAACAGACCCCTGGACACAGTCGAGGGTTCGCTGCACCACTGCTGCTGTCACCGTGCAGTAGACAGGGCCCAGCACAGGGAAAGTCTTAAACGTGTTACACGAATGCTACAAGGAGGCTGTGTGCGCGGCGTCCTTTCTCTCTCTCGTGCGTCCTCTCTCTCTCTCGTGCGTCCTCTCTCTCTCTCGTGCCTCCTCTCTCTCTCTCGTGCGTCCTCTCTCTCTCTCGTGCGTCCTCTCTCTCTCTCGTGCGTCCTCTCTCTCTCTCGTGCCTCCTCTCTCTCTCTCTCTCGTGCGTCCTCTCTCTCTCTCGTGCCTCTTCTCTCTCTCTCTCGTGCCTCCTCTCTCTCTCTCGTGCGTCCTCTCTCTCTCTCGTGCGTCCTCTCTCTCTCTCGTGCCTCCTCTCTCTCTCTCGTGCGTCCTCTCTCTCTCTCGTGCGTCCTCTCTCTCTCTCGTGCCTCCTCTCTCTCTCTCTCTCGTGCGTCCTCTCTCTCTCTCGTGCGTCCTCTCTCTCTCTCGTGCCTCCTCTCTCTCTCTCGTGCCTCCTCTCTCTCTCTCGTGTGTCCTCTCTCTCTCTCGTGCGTCCTCTCTCTCTCTCGTGCCTCCTCTCTCTCTCTCGTGCCTCCTCTCTCTCTCTCGTGCGTCCTCTCTCTCTCTCGTGCGTCCTCTCTCTCTCTCGTGCCTCCTTTCTCTCTCTCGTGCGTCCTCTCTCTCTCTCTTGCGTCCTCTCTCTCCTGCGCCCACTCGGGTGTTTCCCAACAAAGAGAGGAAAGGAGCGGGATAGGGGTTGGTTGGCAACTCTTTTAAGACTCCCCAAGTCTGCGTTCCCTGCCCCCCCCCCCCCCCCCAGACTTCAGCCCCCCCTCCCCTGTGTGTCCAGCAGGATGAGCCGTTCTCAGCAGTGTGGAGATGGCAGGGCGTGTGCGCGGCGGCGGCGGTGGCGGCGGGCGGGCTGGCTGGGTGTGATCCTCTTATCCCCACTGTTCTGGAATAGAGCAGGAGCAGCTGGAGGACTGGAAGGAGCCTGATAATGCCACTGTTTCTCTGCCTGCCCGTCTTAATCTTGTTACTCAAACGCTTGTGAAGAGAGTCATGAATTTTAATTTTTGAACCCCACCCCCCCACCCCCCCACCCCCATACGCACACACACGCCGTGCGCCTCTCGTGTGTTAACCCCTCTGTGTTCGGCTGTCCCTTCTCACAGATGCCTGGCAAGCCCCTGCTCACCCCGATAAAGAAATAAAACCTGCCCCTCTCTCTTTCTGTTTCTATCCATCCCTTCTCTCCCTTCTTACCTCTCCAGCTCTCTCGGCCTAAGCTCCCCCACACCTCCCTCTATCTCCTTCTCCGTAAAACCCTATCCCTCCCTCCCTCCCTCCCAACCTCATCCTTAGTGCTCTGTTTCTCCCACAGAGAGACCCCCAGACATCCTGTTCATCCCTCCCTCCCTCCCTCCCTCCCTCCCTCCCTCCCTCCCTCCCTCCCTCCCTCCCTCCCTCCCTCCCTCCCTCCCTCCCTCCCTCCCTCCCTCCCTCCCTCCCTCCCTCCCTACCTCCCTCCCTCCCCACCTCTCTCTCTCTCTCTCTCTTTCTCTCACCTCTCCCCTTTTCTCTCCTCTCTCTCGCTCGGCGAAAAAGGTGAGGAATGAGGGAAGGGCAGGGGAGAGCGAGAGAGGGGAGAGAAAGCAGGCAGGGGCAAAAGTGGCAATGAAATAAATGGCTTGCATCTTGGCAGGGGCGCGGTTAAAAAGCGTAAGACCCGATTTACCCAGCCACCCATGAAGCTGATTAGCAGCCTGTGATCAGGAGGAACAGCTTTGCTTGTTAAACTTTTCACCTCTGCGAGCTCCACTAACCCCCCGCCCCCTCCGCCCCCCCCACCCCCCCACCCCCTTCCCCTCGCATGGCAGTCCTCTCAACCCCCCCGCCCACCCCCCAGCCTCCCGGCAGATTTAAATGTGAATGTGCACGGGTCCCTGCAGCGGGCTTAGAGTCTGACGGGTGGACCCCCCCCTCACACCATCCCCCCCTCACACCCTCCCCCCCTCACACCCTCCCCCCCTCACACCCTCCCCCCCTCACACCCTCCCCCCCTCCCCCCGCTTATGGATAGGGGTCGGGGGTTCAACCACCGGGCCGGTGCATGGAGGGGTGGGCCGAGAGATAACACACATCAAGGGGCATGGGGGAGGGAGAGGGCGGCGGCGGGGGGGGGGGGGTGGGGGGGTGCAGGGAGAACAGGGGGACAGACAGCTAATCTGTCCTTTCTGAATCAGGAGTGTGAGACCAAGGGAGGGAGATGGACAGAGAGAAGGTAGAGGGGAGAGAAGAAAGGCAGAGAGAGAGACAGAGAGCGACAGAGAAAGACAGAGAGAGAGAGACAGAGAGAGAGAGAGAGAGAGAGAGAGAGAGAGAGAGAGAGAGAGAGAGAGAGAGAAGAACGTTTGCTGCTGTGAGACCCTGACTTGCTGTGGTCAAGGCAGGTACATAAATAACCTTACGCAAGATAAGGATCTAGCTATGACCTTCTGTTCTATTCTCCAGGGCAAGCAAGTTTCTGGGAAGTGTGAACCTGTCATCAGTGTTTTGTGTTTTTCAAGGGCCTAGTTTACCTAAACGGATTTCACATTTCCCCACTGAACTCACTTTCCTAAGTACTTGCCCGAGGGCACACCTCACAGCGAGCTGATTGGCTGAGACAGGACCCGGATCCAGCAACTGAGATGCCAAGTCCTCTCAGATGGGAAGCAAGGGGTGAGGGTGGGGGCTGGGCATGGACACCAGGAGGCTTGGTGTGCCCCAGGGTGTGTGTGTGTGTGTGTGTGTCTGTGTGTCTGTGCATGAGGGACAGAGTGTGAGCCAGGGTGTGTGTGTGTGTGTGTGTGTGTGTGTCTGTGCATGAGAGACAGTCTTTTAATACCACTTTCACCCACGGTTTGAGATGGCGTTTTCAAAGGGATTTGAAACCAACCAAGAACCTGTGTGGCACACTAGTAGACTTGTTCTGTTCTGTCTCGGAAAGTGACACTTTGAATCTGAGTACATGGATGAAATCATCTAAAATGTTGTGTGTGTGTGTGTGTGTGTTTCAGATGCTGGGCGAAGGGAAGGAGGCATACGATGAGAACATCCACTACCCTGTCCTCATCACCCTGACCCGCACCACGGCACCAGCACACATGCTCTGAGAACCTGTCTGTCTGTCTGTCTGTCTGTCAGTCTATATGTCCGTCCATCCCTGCCTCCATCCATCCATTCCAGATCCAAAGCTTACAGGTGAACAGCTGAAGTGGTCTAGTATTTTGAAGTATCTTGATTCAAATTGTACCTCTCTCTCTTTCACACACACCACACGCACCACACACACACACACCTGTCGTCATGGCTCCCAGATGGTGCGCCAGCTCTCTCTAAGCTCCCCTCACCTCCAATCACGTGCCAGAAAGTACATGAAGAAGTATTTAGACCTGGGTCACCCACCACCACACACTCTCCATACCCTCATGCCAAACAGTCTACTGTGATATACCCAGCCCTCCCTCCCACCCCAGGGCCCCGCTGTGCCGCCCTGTGCACCTATTTCAGTGCCACCCTGTCCCTGGCTCCTGTCCTGCTTGGCTGGACTGGGACGTTATGACAGGGCCTCAGGGGGAAGTGGGGACTGTTACTTTTGTCTGCGTGTTTTTGCACGCGCGCGCGTGTGTGTGTCTCACACACTACTCTAATTCCATTCCTGCTACGAGCAGGTCAGTACTGTTATGTCAGAGATCAACGAGAAGCTTAGAGTGGATAACATGTACAACAAAGAGAATGTGTTTATAGGAGTGTGTGTATGACTGTGTGTGTCTGGGTGTTACACCTCCAGCTGTGGCATTAGCCCTTTGAAGTATTCTGAAATAACTTTTAATATAGATAAATATCTTTTTTTTGCTGAGGGAACGTGAACATTGTGGTTATCGGTCCAGTATGTGAGTGTTTGGTTCTGTTAACGTGTGCTGTTTGCTTTGTGTGGGCGAGTCGGATCTGTCTGGTCTCGTGTGACCATGTTACTGTGCAAAACATGAAAGTGTGCGATGTGCATAAGCTGCTATCAGGCTTCCGTCACCACCTCAGTGGGCCGGGCGAAGACGCACGGCCTGGGGTACACATCCAGAGTCTCTGGATCCTGCTTTCCCGTCGATGTGCAAAGATATGCCAATAATGGATTGATATACATGCACTATAGCCATATTCTATTGGATCTGTTTCTAGCCTCTAGGATGGATGCTCTAGTGTGGTTCTGGAGGTTGTAGACAGACGGTCGCTGGGTGTGTTTCCGTACCAAAGGCTGAGGTTTCTTCAGAGCTGAATGTCGTTCTGCACTCCACTGTGAAACAAACCTCTCTCTCTTTATCAGCCAAACCTTCGTTTAAGACCTCCGACGTGAAAACCATGTGACAGACGTGAAAACCATGTGACAGACGTGAAAACCATGTGACAGGCATCAAAACCATGTGACAAGCATCAAAACCATGTGACAGACGTGAAGACCTTGTGACACTTGCTCCCAACGCATCCCGTTCACCACACGGGACCGGGCGTGGTCGACAAGCGCTGTGACACTGTGCCCCCCCCCCCCCCGCTTACTGTGACATCATCACGTCCCTCGGGCCCTGTGCTTTTATGCATTAATCAATCAGCACTGTAAACAAACACGTTTTGGAAAATTGACAGTTTTTCTTTCTTTTTTTTTCTTTTTTTCTTCAACTGTATTTTTCATGGTTTTATTGAATGTTATATTAATAAAAAATATCTTGGAGTAATTTGCGTATGCTTTTTACTGTGTATTTGCCAACTTCCACTTTTGACCCTGCACAGTTCCTATTATTGGATCATTTAATACTTTGATCAAACACATTTATTTTATCATACCCAAAACTTTACAAAACCACAAGATGCAACGGACTGATCTTCCATCAGGTCCACATCAGCTGTGCTTCAGCCAGGTGACCTGGTCTCTGGCAGGCTGCGCTGGGCCCAGACAAGGCTGGAGGGAGGGAGGGAGGGAGGGAGGGAGGGAGGGAGGGAGGGAGGGAGGGAGGGAGGGAGGGAGGGAGGGAGGGAGGGAGGGAGGGAGGGAGGGAGGGAGGGAGGGAGGGAGGGAGGGAGGGAGGGAGGGAGGGAGGGAGGGAGGGAGGGAGGGAGGGAGGGAGGGAGCTGCTAATCCTGAAGGTCTGTGCTGGTCAGGCTGGTGCACGGCAGCTGCTGGGGTGAGAGGGAGACATGGAGGGAGAGAAAGGTAGGGAGAGCCAGGGGAGAGAGGGAGACAGGGAGGGAGAGAGAGGTAGGGAGAGCCATGGGAGAGAGGACAGTGAGAGGAGCCAGCCAGGCCCAAGATCTCTCTTTTGATATTTTAAACAGGCTTGTTCTCCCCTCCCAGCACTCAGGCAGAGAAAGGGAGGACGAGGGAAGGGAAGAGAGACAGAGAGATGGACAGAGAGAGAGAGAGAGAGAGAGAGAGAGAGAAGGTGAGATCATTTGTGTGTGACAGAGAGACGTGGTAGAGAGAGGGAGAGACAGAGAAAAGGGCAGATAAAGAGACTCGGGCAGAAAGAGAGAGAGAGAGACAGAAAGAGAGAGAGAGCTCCCTGTTCAACACAAGGGCCCCATTAACTTGACCACTTGCCCTTTGCACACAATGCCTGGGCCAGCCCCTTGCCCCTCCCACCTAATTACGTGCGATTAGGCTCAGTGTGCTATGTCAAGAAGCTGTGGGGTGGGGGAGGGCTCAGCTCAGGACACACAGACAGATAGACAGACGTCTGTTTCAGGCCTCCGTGGTGTGTGTGGAATGGAGGACGTACGGACAGGGAAGAGACCCCCCTGGGTGTCTGGAGAGACGTAGGAACACGCACACACACACACACACGGAGGGCCTGTTTGCTCTCTCCACGCTTTTTATTCCGTCCATCCTTTTGATGAGACAAACAGGGCAGCTGGCTGATTTATTTACACACACACACGTACACACATTGTGACCCAGGTGGTGTGTTGTCACTGAGAGCTCCGTGTTGATGTAGTCAGTTTGTGGG
>NC_140371.1:19327500-19367500 GCF_054491055.1 Hypomesus nipponensis | reverse complement strand
ATAGAAGCCTGCCTCATCACATCAAACCTGGCCCATAAGGAAATGTCCAGAGAGGGACAAAAACAACCCTTCTCCCTTTGATGACCAGCTACAATACACCATGCAAGGCCATGGCAAACCAAGCTTATATTATTTTCAGCTTTGACACAGACTGAACTTCCTGTCATGGGAGTTTGGTTTCCTGTGTTGAGGGCAGCAGATGTTTGTGGGTTAGCTTTGCGCAGCTATGCTAACCCAATGTGTATGCTAGCTCGCACTGTGTATGCTAGGTCTGTGTATGTTAGCTATTATTTTAAGCCATTTATAGGCTAGCACTGTGTTTGATAACTCCAGGCTAGTACTGCATTATACAGAACTGTGTTGGCTACAAAGGTTTAGGATAGCTTTGCGTAGACTAGCACAGTGTTGGATAATACTGCGTAGGAATAGCTTCGTTAAACCAAGTGTTGACCTGTGTTGTATTGTACTTAGTTAATGTAGGTTGTGAACACTGGAAACCCCAAACATCCAAACACAACAACCATGCAGCATTTGAGTTTGTTGTGTGGGTGTAGATTTTAATGCTGGAGTAAATCTCTGGCATAAAACAAGCCTGATGAATCAAACCTAAGTGGCATCATCCTTGGAGATTGTCTTCACAGGTGTTGGTGTCCTCACAGAGGTGTCTTCACAGGTGTTGGTGTCCTCACAGAGGTGTCTTCACAGGTGTTGTCCAATGAACCCCTCACCCCCCCCCCCTCCCCCCCCCCCCCCCACACACACACACACTCCCCAACCCCACTCCCTCTCCCTCCCATTCTGCATGTGGGTCTGTGATGTGTGGAAAGTGCCGGCATTCAGCCGGCAGACAGCGTAGGGAAAGCCTCGGCCTTTTGTGGGAAGAAATCAAGTCAGAAAATAGAGCAGGGGCGAGATCCTGGCTGTCACAGACCTCAATGGTAGCATTATGTAAATCCCTGACATCCGCTGATGTAAACCTGAATAGAAACACATTAATGTCTTGTGTATATCTAAAAAGCTGCCGACTCTAACCCATTGCTGCAGCAGATCCAGTAATCATGTTGACAAATTAATGGCAGAGAATTAGTTGTCCATTAAAAGTGTATTATGCACTACTCTGGCACATAAAATTACTCTCAAATAGTGTAGCGAAAAACGGATAAAAAGAGAGATTGGAGCAGAGGAGATGGGAGGGTGCTGGTGGTGGTGATGGTCGGGGGGGGGGGGGGTGTTAGTGTATGAATTCCCTTGCTCTGATTCGAGGAGGCATTTGATGGGCATCTTTAGACTCGGGGAAATCAAAGCAGTGTGAGTGTGTGTAGATGGGTGCACAGCAGGCCTGAAAGGTTCTAATGAGAGGGCTGGGTGTCAACGATGGAGGCTCTCTGTGTCACACACACACACTCTCACACTCTCACACACACACTCTCACACACACACTTTCGCCTTCAGATCTGCCTGTGTAATAATGATCAGCACACAGGTCACACTCTGCATCCATTTCACTCAATCTATAGTCCCGCTGGGGTGTGATAGGATGTCATTACACATTCCATTTTAGCTATGCCCCTCTCAACGCACAGACACAGACAGAGAGAGAGAGAGAGAGAGAGAGAGAGAGAGAGAGAGAGAGAGAGAGAGAGAGAGAGAGAGAGAGAGAGAGAGAGAGAGAGAGCGAGAGGGGAAAACTTTTCCGTTCAAATGTATGGTATACAGTGTACAAAATCCTTCTTCATGAACTGTCAATCACTTTCTCTTTCTGTCACCTACGTGGTTTTCTTTCTTCTAAGTGAAAGCAATCACTGACAGGTGTTTTTTCACTGTATACTTCTGGAAAACGTGCGTGCATAATGCTCAGGAGGCGTTGGTGAAACGGTGACACATTTTCTGTCCAGTTTGTTGTTTGCTCTCTTTGTGGTAGAAAAAGAAAAAGGAATGGAAGATGTTGACAGGCTGAGGTGAGGTACCACAGCCTTGGAGTCAAGACTTACCTCTGGCCAAATCATTTAAAAAACACAGCTTTATGTGTCAAGCTCAGATCACCTATCTGAAAAGTGTGCATGCGTTTTTCCAAGCTTTGCAAGTCCTTTATTTTTTGTGACACTAGCCCAATACGAAGTGGAGTTAAAATAAACATGTAAGCGGTAGTTATTTCTCCCACCACCCGCCCCCCACCACCACCACCACCACCACCCATCTTTTCTTCTCTGTCTTCGCTCCGAATGTAATTCAGATGTCAAAACCCCCAGTCTATCTTTCTTCGTCTCTGTACACTGTCCTTTCTCTACTATTGTTCTCATTGTTCCCTGGCTGCTCCTTTATCGAGCGAGAGACATCCCAGAAAAGAGGAGGGGGGGGGAAGATGACACGCTTTCACATCCCGTCCTCAGTGTCCCTGGTCTCGAGTGGCTGTCATCTGCACGCCTCGGGACTGACAGCTTCCACTGGCGAAGAACACCCCCCCCCCCACACACACACACACACCCACACTCAGACACACACTCCTGCACCCCCTCTCCCTGCCTGCAATGGCTGTCTGTCTGTCTGTCTTTCTTTCAATCGCTTGTCTGTCTGGTAGCCCCCAAACACACACACACACATATACACACACACTTCATGTCACTGTTTATAATCATGTTATCTACAAACTGTGCCGCCGACCATGGACTTATCACTTCTCCCATGAGATTACATTCTATGCTAATAGCCCTCTCCCACCACGCACAGTCAAACAGCCTACATGGCTAGTTTTCAGACTCCATCCTACCTGCCAGGCCAAACCTAGCCAAGCTCAGGTATTCCAGGTATGTGGAATGTGTGTTGGACCCAGTTGTGGTGCAGACCCTCACTGTGAAGTGTGTGTTTGGGGAGGACTCATTTCAGTGCCTTGAAAGGAGAGAACAGGAAGTGAACACTGGAGCACAATACGCCCAGGAAGCCCCTCCCCCCCTCCCCCTTCACTCCCGGGCCTAGCCCACCACCATGGCCAGACCCCCGCCCCCCCAGCCGGACTGATGGCAACAATACCTCTGTGAGCCCTCGAGGGAAGGGCCACCAGGGCACAAAAGCACAACGGAAACGAGGCTAACTTCTGGAGAAGGTCCTCCACCCTCCACCCCTATCCCCACCCTCCACCCCCACCTCACCCCCTCTATCTCCACCTCACCCCCTCCACCCCACACTATCTAACCCCCACCTCTGCCCACCTCACCCCCTCCAGCAGTCTGGCAGCTCCACAGGTCCACAGACATGAGGACACACAGGGCAGGAGGCAGGGGGAAGGGGGGCTTTGTACCGGGGGTTGTGGTGGTGGTGGGGTGCCAGGCAGGGCTGAAGTTGAGTTAGGAGAGGGCTGATGTGTTTCTGTATGGCCAATGAGGGGGTGTGGTGGGGGGGGGGGGGGGGAGGGAGGAAGGGGAGGAGGTGGGTAGGAGGGAGGGAGGGAGGGAGGGAGGGCGGGGAGGGTGGGGGGCAAAGAGGAAGGGAACTTTCCCTTTTGTGTCCCAGGTTGTGTTCTCTAGTATTCCTGAAGGAAGAGAAGGAACACAAAGGGGCTGAGGCCACTTGTCCACATCCCCTCCCTCCGGTTCAACAGGGGATTCAGTCAGTTAGTTACTTAGGACCCCACTACAGCTGGAGGAATGTCTACGGGGACAAGAGAGCCAGTTAGCAGGACACTCTGGACCTGTTTTCTTAACATTGAGAGAGAGAGAGAGAGAGAGAGAGAGAGAGAGAGAGAGAGAGAGAGAGAGAGAGAGAGAGAGAGAGAGAGAGAGAGAGAGAGAGAAAGAGAGAGTCAGTCAAAAGAGTCAGAAGCATCTGAGAATCATCTTGTTTCCTCCCTTGGCCTTTTCCATTCAGCTCCAGATGGCTGACAAAGATACGCTGTTAGGGACTTTTGGTGAGCTCCCAATCCTGTCTCTGGTCTGTGGACTGTCTGGGAGTCACACAACACCATACACCCTGTACTGGCATGGCCTGCCCCGGTTGGAGGCAGAGTAGAAAGGTTTGGTATCCTCTGTCTGGTTGATGTCAACGAGGCACATTGGCTTCATATGGCAGGAAATGGGACAGCAGGAATATGGAAAAGGTAAGACACGTTTACAGATATAGAATGAGCGCAGACTGGAGACCCTTACTTTCAGAAAACTTGTGTCCATGATTCTTAACCGTTCCCGTGGTTATTTTGTGTCTTCTACAAAGTTCACTGAAGTAAGCAAAGGTGGTCCGGTAGACACGATCTTAGATCTGCTATCAGACTGCATTCCAAGAGGCTATGGTATTTGTTTACCCCCTCAAGTTGTCTCCGTTTGGCAACACGACACGTTGGGAGACTCCTGAGGGGTCCTGTGAACCGTGAAGCTCTTGAAGCATTTTGGGATTGGAACATGACATTCATAATGGTAAACATTGACGGATGGCGTTGGTTTGTTTCTATTGGGGTAGAGCTTGGGGACACTTGTGATAAGTGGTCCATAGCAGTGGACGCTGTGTACTGCTGGAGAATATCCACTAATAATGCCCACTTAAACAAGACCCTTTGTCCAACCTGCTATTCTCAGGCTACAAAATTAGGCTTCCCTTTTTCCCCCTTTTTCTGTGTCCCTCTCTTCCTTTTACGGTAGACTACCATGTGAAGTGGATCATTACGGCTCCTGGCTGGCCTCTCCAGGTACTGGGGCCCACCATCCCCACTGCCCAGGCCTCCAGGCACCCTGAAAGAGGAACAAGGAAAAGCAAGGCACACAAAGGTCCTGTTCGCACTTCCTATGTGAAATTAGCAGCTTTCTTGGAAGGTACAAACTCCCCAATTACCTTACATTGGGAGGATGCGCACGTACCCCACAATGTGCCCACCCCCCACCCCCCCACCCCCCCACCCCGAACTTCAACGGTGTGACAGACCATGGGGGCTTGTGCTCGCCCGCTAATTAACACAGAAGACACTCAGTCCCTTCCTCTCCTCATGCCTCTCTTTCGCTCTCTTTCCTTGGCCCTCAGTGCGTTTATTTGCTCCTCTGAGACACTGGCCCCAACCTCCAACCTCACGCTTTCTCGTCACCCCCCCCTCCCCCCTCCCCAGCCCTTGCGATGCTTGAGGGCTGCTTGGTGGCATGGGGCCATGTCTGGCCTGTCTCACTGTGACTGTGCTGTCGTTACTCAACGGGCCCTCTTACCTGGATTTTGAGAGGACAACCTGTCACTTGGGTCTGGGAAACTCTTCACTCCTCTCAGAAGTGTTGAGGCCAGACCAGACCCATGGACAGAGAAAAGGACACATACACAGTCAAAGACCTTCAGGGCAGCTGGGGTGGTCCAGAGTTAGTGTGTGCTTTGAAACCAGAGCAGAAGTGAATCAGACCTTAATGAGTCTAGGCTCCTGGCGGACATGCAACAGGTGCGGGGGAAGTGACTCTGGGTGGAGAGGGGAGGAGAGGGGAGGCCTAATTTGGAGATTAAAGTCTGTTTCCTGAACGTTGTTTATCTAGCTGCACTACAGCCCTCAAACCTTTTACCTAGTAATTCACAGATTGAGAGACGTGAGCAACCAAGTGAAGCCAGAGGGATAGGATAGCAGAGTACAGAAGACACACTGTCACAACGAACACGCATGTCGCCGTACTTCAAAATGAATTGTAGCTTGTGTTTATGTGCAATTTGATTGAACATGGATCTTTTCTCACTGTGACTACGTGTTCAACAAGATTATACGCCGAGATATGCTTTACCAGACAGGCTCACACAAGCCTTTAATACTGGGCCATTATGACTGATAGGATGTGGAGGATTGATCCCATCTCAGTTCCTCCCAGAGACGGTGGCTCTGAATGAGATTAGCAGGGCGTAGAGCTCGTCTGAATTAAACCACCATCTGAGAAGATGTGGGGAGAACCTGACCAACAGTGGACTCATGGCACCATCAACAACCACCCATCTGTCATTCACCTTGATTTACCATCGGACTAAACCCATTTTAGCACTGCATGCAACATTTGCATTAAGACTGTGTTGCAAACTGGGTGAAGGTATTGGAAACAGAAAATTATCCCTTAAACAAATTCAATGATCTGATTCGATAAATGTTGCAAGGAATTATGGCATCTTATGTTGAAGTATTTTTTTTATCTTTATAGATGAACTAGGCTATAAGTTACATACAATATGTAGTTATTAACATCCAATTGTGACACATTTAGCTGAAACAGTGTTGAAATTGTTATGTGTTGGGATACCCTTACCAAAGTAAATATATTTAAATAAATAAAATGGTTTAAGTTAGTGCCATGTAGCCTACCAATTTTAAATCGCATTTTAGGTGCATCTGATAGCCACAGATGCATTTCTCACCAGGGAAGACGATGAAAATAAGAAAAACTATTCATATGTTACATTACGTGTGTCTTAAGTTCATGCTTATGTTAATTAATTACGAGGTTATTTCAGTTTAATTGTGCTATGGTGAAAATGGTGATTGTGTTGCATCGTGAAAAGACAATACAATTCTGTTCAGTAAGCTCCGGGTCTACAAGCTTTAGGTAATTTTTGTTGTGCATTACCCAGAAAAGAGGACTCTTGTCACGCACAGTGAAGGCATTGAAATCCGTTTTCTTAGCTGCTTTTTCTCTCTCTTTCCTACCTCCCTCTCTCTTACCCTCTCTCTTTTTCTCATCCCTCTTTCCACGCCTGGAAACTAGGCAGCTCTTGAAAAACGAACCGCATCAGCTATTAAATATTTAAGCAAAACACTGAAAATATATGAAAGATTAAGGGTGCACCAAAATAATTAAGGATTATAGCAATGAAAAATGCATGGCTGGTGTAACCTAGGAGTTCATGATATGAACAATACAATATTAATGTTCTGGAGTGGTGGCAATGTAACTTCTAACCTAATTAAACTAAATGTGCTTTCACTGGCTACAGATATCAGATCAGCCAAGAGTGCATTGCGTGACGTCATACTCCTAAAAACAGCAATGAAATTATATTGTTGCTGTTAGAATGTGTGGCATTAGCTATGCGAAAATAATTACTCAATTTTGGATTGCAAACCACCTGAAATTACACGTGCGGCCCAAACACGTCAAGTGTAGTTTCTTCCTCCGTCCATATTTGGCATTATAAGTGTGTGTTCATTACTTGTGGACACTGATATTTGAAGAGAATTTTTAATTTGTCCTCGACAAAAACCTTGGACAAGCAATGAGATTTCCGCTACGTTGGTTTTTAACAATGTCAGGTATTTGACACATTTGCATTCCATTCAAATTGTAATGACACCAATAGGCTGGCTGTGGTAGGCCTGTGAGGTATTAATAATTGCTCCAGCCAAACACAGGGACAGCCCCCGAAATGGGAGATTTGACCTCTTTAGGAAAAAAGGGATTAGGATGCATAATGAAAAGTCGTTTAGCTAAATGATGAAACTAGACGCTATCTATGGGCTCCAGAACCCTACACAGAAAATGTCAAACAGTTAAAATAATGATTTTTCACAGTTTCAAAGTTTCCATAGACTACTTAAGATATGAGTGTTTGGTGACACCGTATGACAACATATAGCCTTGCACAAAACACACACAGCGGATGACAGAGTAAAGTGTTTATGTTATTGCTTTCAGATAGACTCTCGTTCGATTAGTTTGGTTCAGTGCGCGCAGTGTGGGCCTCGGTGCAAACAGGGCGAGGATTAGCAGCACATTTTAAGGGTATTGTGCAATAAAAATAAGACGACATTAGAATATTAAAATGGATGAGAAATCACTGCCACAATTGTTTAAAATAGCCTACAATGTAAGTTTCAGGTCTATCTGTTGTAAATTATTGGATTTATGGCTACAGTCATTACAAGATATAGCTATATTTTTATTTTTTATATAAGGCTAAAACCGTTCTACTGTTTGAATAATAAGCTATAAATATCCTACCAAACGTTTTATTGTTATTGTATTATTTTTGCACATGTTTTTATACTTATGTTTTCATTCTTTATGACCATATCTAAAGGCGGAGGAATTAAACGGTCACCCCTGTTTCTTGTCAATGTAGCCTATATTCATCCCACAATTGTATTATGTGCTAAGGCCTGTGCTCGATCATTTAAGCAGCCCCTTTCGCTATTGTTCGTCAGCATAATTTGTTCTTACTATTGTCGGAGTTGGTCGAATACTGTGTAGTCTACTTAAACAGACGGAAATGAGGGGAAAACCACATGAACAAAGACATAATTACTAGGGATGCAAAAAAAAAGGCTGGGAAACCGGGAGCCATTTAGCTTCAATCTACAGCGGGAAGAACAGGACGATGAAGACACGGAAGGTACACGTGCGCCTTAGAGGCAGATATTTAGTTCTGTTTACAATTTGAATTTTTATTTTTGAACAGCGAATTTATATGTGCAAGCAACGGAATCCATTTGTATGTAAATTATATTTTTCGTGCATTCTACATTGGTTTGTATCAGGGGCCTGAGCCAAAGGAAAGGGGAGCTAACAATTAACCAATAGAGTTGGATCAAAACAGCGAGGACACCAGTGTACTGCAAAAAATGATCTCTTTGTGTATACATGTACTAATATGTGCGCTTCATAGAATTCGTTTGCAAAGAAAGCGATAGCTGCATTAACCCTTCAACTCGCACTCATTAAGAACATTCGGTATTTAATAGGCAACCAGTAAATGTTAAGGCCCCTGTCAGTGTATTTGTAATTACCATTATGTAACATTTTCCTCATGTAATTTTCAAAGTTCAGTTCATAATAAGGAGAATTACGGACTTTGCTACATAACTTGTGTCGATAGGTCTATAATACAGGCCATACACCTCAGGCGACCTATAGCCTATATCAAGTACACTTTGTTTCACGTTTTCACCACAATCTTTTTTTGTTGTTGTCCAGTATTTATCTCAAATTAAAAAGCTTTCATTAATGTCAGAGAGTCACGTTTCCAGGTTCCACTCATAAGAATAAAACACATAGATTATCCAATTGCAATTATATTATGTCACTATTATGGCAGTATTATTAATTAGAGTTTAACAGAATATTATTTTCATTGTAATTTCTTGCATTCATACAGTATATAGAGGGTCATCTTGTAAAATCAATCATATTTGACGTTGTGATGTGCTATAGTAAATTACTTATGTACATTGTAGTTTTTACAAGATTTGGTGGGATCCTCTTACTTTATATGTTTTGTATTATATTTATTCAGTATTGTGCCTGTCAATGCGACTGCAACATGACAATTCTGATCTCATTAAAGTACTACTCTTCTCTAGACTCGACCCTACCTTTCTCTACAGTCCTCTAATGAATCCAGGAAATAGACAACAAACCTAACAAACACAGGATGGATTCCCCCAACAGACTTGGGGGATCAAACCCATCTACCCTTAGACCAAGACAACGTCCTGATGATCCCAGTACGTTATTTGGGGATGAGCCCAGTCCTATGTCTCCTCAGCTGCAGCATGCAGACAGAGATAAGCAGTTTTGTAGGTACTACAGTTTGGAGAGGTGTGATGGGTCCAGGGTCACATTAGTATGCATGGCTTCTTGCATCCACTCCTTTTAGCCCCTTCCCTCTCTTTTCCTATCTTTTGTCCTCCCTCACACCTTCCCCCCCTTCCCTCCCTCTCAGTCCCCCTCCCCCCCCCCCACACACACACACATTTCACCTCCCCTTCTTCTCTCTAAACTTGTCTCTCTCCTCCTTGTCCTCCCCTCCCTTCCTTCATTCCCTCTATCTCTCCTTCTCTTTCGCTTTGAATCAGGCCGGAGGAGGATTTCATTAGCGTGAGCGGCCGGTATATGCTGCTGTCATATCTTCTCCTGTATTTTAATCACTGTTCAATAACCCCTACGTCTGTGTGAATGGCAACATTTAACAGCTCGCTCTTTATTTGCTCTCTTAAAATTGTCTCGAGTCGATGGCAAACAAGCCGTCTGTCTGGAATAGAGAAATCACAGGGTGACAGACAGAGCAGGCGAGGGCCAACGCCACAAATTAAGTCCTCAGCCACAAGACTCCATTAAAACGCCACCCGGCGATATCAATCTGCAAGTTTATTATTGCCAGTCCCCTCCACCAAGCATTATCAGAAAACACAGTCATTAAAAAGCGTTTGACCTTTTTGAGGGAGTATTGAGAAATTACCTTTCTATCTATTTTTTTCCTCTGAATAATGCTTCCCAGCAAATTGTAATGAAACCCCCTTCACAGAGTGTCGCTTGGTTTGTCTCTGCTCGACAGCCCTGAGGATGCGCCGCCCTTAATTAAATGTTACATCTGCCAATTGTTTCACTGGCACAATGAGAGGAGAAGGTGGATAGATAGAAGAGAAGGAGAGACAATGGCCTGAAGCAGCCGTGGTGGAGAGAGAGAAAGACCGAGAGCGAGAGCCAGAGCGAGAGAGGGAGAGGGAGAGAGAAAGAGAGAGAGAAAGAGGGAGAGGGAGAGAGAGAGAGCCTCTTGGCAACACATTCGCAAGCTCAGTGACATAGGAATTGCCTGTATCGATCTGTGGAGGAGAAGGCTAGGCGGCCAGATGGGCTGTTTGAGCTTTAACACTTTGAAATCCCCACTCATCGCTATCAGTGCCTATCAGTCTTTCTTCTGGGTCGAAGCCTGTGTTCTCTTTACTGGCACGTGGAACCAATCTCGCCGTGGCTTCTGTTGCATGAGGGGACTACACCACTGAAGACCCCCCCCCCTCCTCTCCTGGTTCCCTCCGTTCACACCCTGTTGACCCTGGTGTGGACTTTATTTGGGACGTCAGTGGAGGGGAACCCCAAATATTGGTACAGTTGAATCATCCAGTATTGATTGATATGTTTGAGAGAGAAAAAACCTTGTTTGACAATCCTGCAAACTGATGAACAGTGCTTGTGCAGACAGATAAACAGGTGGTCAGGCAGACACACACACACACACACACTCCAAACACAGGCCTGAGTCAGTGGAGGGCTTTGTTTGCGGAGTTGTGTAAAACCACAGTGCTAGAGGAGCTGTTACTAGTCATTACAGATCGCTCCATGAGCAATTAGCAAACATCACGGGGGGCGATGGATGAGTACTGCACCATCCAAAATGTCTTCCTCAGCTTGCAGAGCGAGGCCTCGGGGCCCGTGTTAACCCCCTCCGTGGCACCGTGGCGGATGAGGGGAGGATAGAAGGTGTAAACGCAGGCTTATGCCACCGGGGGTGACTAGCATTAACATACGGCAGAAAATTGGATTTAACGGTACATCAGGACAACAATGCAGAGCCATCCGGAGACAGCCCTAACCCAGAGGCAGGACAGAGAGAGGCGTCCTCAACAAGCTTCCGTCCCTGCCCGGGAGAAAAAAAATGTTCTGACCGTGACTTTCTCCACAACGTGCGTGAATCTTGATCCGGTTAACGGGATCTGGCTCTGGGTCTGGCCTGGGGCGAGAGAGAGAGAGAGAGAGAGAGAGAGAGAGAGAGAGAGAGAGAGAGAGAGAGAGAGAGAGGGGGGGAAAGATGCCATCACAGCCACCCTATTGCCCTTGTTCTTCAAAATCACACAGTGTAGAAGAACCACAATAATGTCGGCTTTGTTTGTTGACACTGATTCCTAATGCCGTCCTTGTGTGTGATTTTAGATAGCATGCCGGCGTTCCGGAATCGGAGGCGTGACGTTGTCATTGGCGTCTGGCGACTTTATTCCCGCCATGCCAGCTCTCCCTTCTACACAGGCTTTGATTTGGCTCTGTGACTATCTCTGTTGCCGGCTTACGACCGCTACAACACTGACCCCCCCCCCCATTCCTCGTTTGTACGTTTTATACAGAACTGCGAGGCTGCGTAAAGGCGCAACATGCCCGCCTCGAACAAGCTGTGCAAAAGGGGCTTTACCCCAGCCCCAGCAGGCACGCTCAATGCCGGGAGGCTCACTTACTCAAGGGCCAGGCTTCTGAGGCCTACAGGTGTCAGTTATGTGTTTTTTCCTGCTCATACGATGTACAAAATGGACCTGCTTGTTAAAAAAGGTCCAAATTAATACAGTGGAAAAGCAAACTACTCCTTTATGAGGAAACTGTAAACAGCTCAAGATTTGTCTCTCTTGGCTTCAACAGGGGGAAGCACTTGACTGCTACATAATGTCACAATCATCTGTACAATAGGGATTCCTTATCACTAGGCAATTGCTTTGAGTGGTTGGTTTCATTATTATATTTTAACCAGTTTCAGCTTGCACATACAGCTTTTTTCATCCTGTAAATAATTATTTCTCACTCATTTTTTACTCTTATCTATAGGCTATTGTAGAATCCATGCCCCCTGGAGTATTTCTCTTTACGAATTTATATAGTGATATTGTAAATATATTAAGGACTGGTCAAATGACATCTGGAAGTCGATTTGTAAAGGCCAAAAGGACAGAGCATTTGATACAACGTTGAGCAGAGTAAATAACAACAAATAGAGAAGTCATCTGAAACAAGGCCACCTCCCACAGACTGTGATAACAAACACTAATTAGCATGTGAAAAAAACCCCGACAGACTCAAAGCAAACAGATGCCTGCTTTCCTATTAGCAATGATTACACACTACCTTAATATCTTTGTTTTGGTGGATGTGTCTCTCCCCCCGACACCCAACAAGACCACCCCATGGCACGTGAACACACACACACACACACACACACACACACTCACACACACTCACACACTTCAAGACCTAAAGCCAACAATTCCTTTCTCCCCAGAAACAAATACACAATGAAAAAAAAACACTAAGCCAATTTCCTTCCTTGCCTATCCTATCCTCACACACGCACGCAAAGACACACACGCACACACACACACACACACACACACACACACACACACACACACACACACACACACACACACACACGCACACCTATTCTAATTTCCTCAAGCAGACTGTGCCACTGGCAGGGAGTGTGCTGTAACACAAACAGTGATGTGTTTTGGGTAATTGGTCTTGCTGTGTTAGTATGGAAATCTATGAGTGTGTGACAAGCCTAGATAGCTTCCAATGTTGTTCTGATCCACGCTTTAGGCCCGCAGCCAAAGTATTTTATCTCTTAATGCATTAGAGTGATCTTCCAATTAGCCTAGGCTCATAATACCCTAGGTTTCTGGTGGCTTTGGGGTTGGAGGGAGGAGATGCGGGAGGGAGAGGGGGGTTGCTGTGGGGAGCTGGCTGTGTGGATGGATGGATGGATGGATGGAGGAGGAGCAGAGGAGGGAGGTGCGGCGATAGTTCTGCTTGAGAGGTGAAATGAGGTGGTTATTGTGCGCGGTGTGGGGGTTGTGCTGTTGCCGGGGCTCCTGTTGTAAAGTTTGCTGATAAGGGGAACCCGGCCCTTGAGCATCCATTCTCCTCGGTATATTAACACTCCTTATCTGGGAGCAGATAAAACCGCATGCCATTTGCCTTCGGAGGAATTAAGCTCGTCTTCCTTGGCTAACCAGGCAGTTGTGATTAACCTTTACACTGTCCAATATTCTCAGCAGACTTCAGCGGGCAGATTAGACACTATTAGTTATGACCAACTAAATTAACCGCTCGCGCTCCCTGAGAGAGCAAGAGAGAGAGAGAGCGAGAAGGAGAGAGAGAGCGAGAGAGAAGGAGAGAGAGAGTAGCGCTATAAGCTGTGTGCACTTTAAAGTGGTGAGTTTCACCTGACGCACTCTGGGAGTATACCCTAACAAACTACAAACAGATACACTAAACACACACACGCACAGACACACACACACACACAGATATTGAACAAAAACTGTTAGGCACAACAAATGTAAATATTCACAGACACAAACAAATATACATAAAAAATCCAAAACGTAATGCACAGTTTTATTTGAATAATTTTTCAAATGTCATCATACTTAAAAGCACATAACGAAATATGCAAAAACAATAATTGAATTTTGGCGGACGAAACAAATCATTAAGAAAACATTTTGTCGTGGATGTGGTAGACTTCTTGATAAACAGTGTCAGCCGAGTTGCATTGGCCATCAGGTGGAAATAAATGAGAATATTTTTGTTGTCTTTTCAGACTACCTTGAAGCACTCCTGTGTGCGCATGAACAGTTACAGAGAGCAAGCAAGGCTTTTTTATTCTCACATATTAATTGCATTTAAAGGTAAAACATATTTAATCATGATTGCCTGCAGCCTTTGTCAAATTAAGTGAATAACCCAAAGACAGATGAATTATACAGCATCACCCCTTATTCAAAGTATACCTTTTGTCTAAAATTACTATGCACAGTGAATGGCTTTAGACACATACTGGCATCTTTTTAATTGTTAAGATGCATAGGTATGAATTATTTTTATGAGCCACCCGATGCACAGACATGACCCTAAGAATCCAGAAGCAAGCAACAGCGACACAGAAACCGTCCTCACGATGAATTACTCCCATAATTAAAAAGTAAAATAAAATCGAATTGTCTTGTCATCTAAATAAGGCGTTGATTTAAGAGTGGAGGGTGAGGAAGAGGTCTGGCTGGCATGGAGTCTGGACAGAGGGGCTTGGCTGGCATGGAGTCTGGACAGAGGGGCTTGGCTGGCATGGCCTCCCTTAAGCTGGGTTAACCAACAGATGAGACGAGCTGCTCTTGACACAAGGTCGCAGAAAACAATACGATAGTGATAATAAGGAGAGACCTTGTGCGTGGTTGTGTGCGTGTGCGTGTGTGTGTGCGTGTGTGTGTGCGTGTGTGTGTGTGTGTGGTGCAGTTGGGAGATAACAGCATGGTGGCTGGGGGGTAAAGAGATGTGGAGCACACACACACACACACACAAGCCTTTCTGTCTGCATGACCTGTCCCCTTCACACACTCAGCCAGCGCTAACAATATTAAGCCATCACATCTGGCATGGATAGAGTAGAGATGTGATGAAGCAGTTTGCATAAAACATCCTGCATGTGACCATGGGAGCCGAAGGCCCCGGGCAACTGACCCTTTCTCCTCCTCTCCCTCCCTCCATCCCTCTCGCTCATAATCTCTCCTCACTCCCTTTTTCTAAGTACTCAATGAGTTGAGATGTGATATTGCTATTAATTTCACAACATGGTCACAAGTTTTCCTGACTTGAAGATCTCAGGAATACTGATTCCCTAAGACCTTTACTTGATTTAAAATTGTTTAGTATCAATTAAATCCTAGGTTATTTTATTTAATATTTGGTCAGGGTTCACGCAGGTTAACATAAACCTTAATAAGGGTTAACCGTGATAAAGATTCAATGAGAATGTTGCCTTGTTTCTATTTGAATGGATACAGCTTATTTGTTTGAATGTGTGAAAGTGAACACTTTAACAAGCCGTTCCCTGCAACTAGTTTCGTGCTACATTCAAGAGCTGTCAGTTCTGTGTGTCTAGGGAATGTATTTGATAAAACTAGCCTGGAAGTTAATAGGAACGAGCACCTTCAAAGCCAGGCGCATGTTCGCGGCTGTACCTTCACAGGACCTCCCAGGGTTTACTCCCACCCCTACTGGAAACCCGTTTATCTACATTCACAATTAAGAGTGTGAAATTTGAAACACGCCACGTTAAATAAGAAACCGCTTTTGGTACAAAGGAAACAAAGCCAGACGAAGACAAGAAAAAAAAAAGAGAATTTCCAGCCTTGAGAGAAAAAGATGCCAAATCACACTGATACCCAGAACAATCACGTTTTCACTCAAATCCGTCTGGCTGGCACCGACGACACCGACGCATTTAAGACCGTCCACAGGAGACGTCTACAACGGGTAACGGCGCTTCCTATCAGCGCACGCACACACACACACACACACACTCTCACACAGAGCTCTGTAGCCTGTGTCGGTCTGCCAACCCCACCCAGTATGTCAGGTTAACCCCCTGTTAAGACAGTGCCAGCCCCTGGCACATGGTGGTGTAGACCACCCCAACTGCCTGACTACACACACACACACACAAACACACACACACACACACACACACACAGCAGAGTCAGTAAGCCTCTTTCCACCATAAATGAGGCCTCGACCAGGCCTCTCACCATGCTGCAGTGTTTCCACCTTAAGAGAATGAGTAATCAAGAACCGGGGGCCATTTGCAAACTGTCAGTCAAGCGGCCGCTATCTTCCAGCCGAGGCTTCCTTCTCTAATACCAATTTAAATCATTCACAGGGCCTTCCGCTGCCATTATTCAAAAGATCATAATAGTTTTCCTTGCGCCCAAAGCACAAAAAATCAATTATTTCCCCACAAAGACTTGAAAGTACTTAGCGAGAGGCTGCAAGGGGAAAGCTGTGGGTTATATCAAATTGAAACTGCACTCATTACATAGCACACAATTAGTTACCTCGGGTCCACGACTTGGCTCTTTAATTCCGAACGGCATATCTGTATTATTACAGAAACAAGCATGCAAATGCTATTGTTGGGGATTTAGAGAAATCAATAGGACAGTGGCGAGAGCGTTTGGTGGGGCCGTCAGTCAAATCTGCTGCGGGCTCCAGATAAAGGTCTGAATTCAAATTAGCGAAAGCCGGCAGTGACATCACAAGTGACATCCGAAATAAAAGAGAGGACTCCATGATACATGTAATTATTCTTCTCTCCTTTCTGTTTCTCTTTCTCTGCGCCTCATTGTATATACTTGTGTAACTGCGTTTCGCATAAAGGGATTAAGAGTATTTTAATGAGAAACTGTAATTGTTTTTTTAACCCTCGCTCTATGGATATGTGCCTGTTTGTGTGTTTGTGTGTGTGTGTGTGTCAGAGTGTGCATGCTTGAGAAATGTGTATGAATGTACCTCATTTGACATAGACAGTGCTTACCCATTGTATTGTACTGAATAATATTCAGGTTTTTTCTCCATTCCTGTGATTGTTGTTTTGAATGGATAGGAAGTGAAGATTTTCAGAATGTTTTGAGACAAATTGCACACCGTGTGATTCCCATCACTGACACTAAACCCTGGCAGCACAGAGTAACTAACTCTAGTAGAGTCTCCAAGAATAGACATCTCTGTTGCATGTTTCATACCTGGCTAAGTTGATGACAGACTTGACACGTAACAGCTGTTTACTTTGAATGCTGCTACAGACCCCGTCTCCTCTCCTCTGTCTAACCTCTGACCCCTGACCCAGGATGACAGGTGAGGGTAGGAGCATGGGGCAGGGGATGGGGGGGGGGGTTGTGTGAGAAAGAGAGTCTTCGGGCCCAGGGTGTGACCTGTTACCCAGGTAATCCACTGACTACCCAGGGGACATATTTTGGGTCAAAAGAGGGATAACACTTACATCGCCCCCTGCCCCCTCCAGCCCCCCCGCCCCCTCCAGCCCCCCCCCGCCCCCTCCAGCCCCCCCCCGCCCCCTCCAGCCCCCCCACCCCCTCCAGCCACCCTACCCCCTCCCACCACAAGAGTGCCACAAAAAGCAGCTGGAATGTGACTGCTAGAAAGCCACGGAAAGAAGATTGCAGGAGGAGGGGGTTGATCCATACATTCCTCATCAAGCCCCCACCTACTTTCCCCCCTCCTTCTCCCATAGTCGCATGTCCAGCCGTCATATCCGCATCCTCTCTTTTCTCTTCATATCCTTGAGCATAACTCTCCTCCCCTCACCTCCCCTCCCATCTCCTCCTCTATTCTCCGCTCCCCTCTCCTCTTCTCTTCTCTCTTCTCCTCTTCTCTTCTCTTCTCTTCTCTTCTCTCCTCTCCTCCACTTCTTTGCTCTCCTCCACTGTTCTTGTCCTCTCAGTCCTGATGCTCATTTCAGAATGGAGAGCAATCACCAATATTCCTGCCTTTTGAGTGAAACAAAGACCCACCTCTCAATCGGAGAGGCTGAGGAGAGGGAGGTATGCAGGGGAGGGAGAACATGCCCTTTGTTGGCCCCACCATTCTCTTCCTCTATTCCGCCCCGCTCCCCCCACCAACTCGTTCCCCACCCCTCTCACATCGGGGGGAGAGAGGGCGGAGGGAGGGAGGGGAGTTCATTCAACAGCGGTTAAACGTTTTCACAGCAGCACAATGCACAGACAGAGCTGGCAGGTGCAAGCAGGGAAGAGAGAGAGAGAGGGAGAGACACACAGAGAGAGAGAGGGAGAGAGAGGGTGAGAGACACAGAGAGAGAAACAGAAAACAGAGAAAAAAGAGGGATGTAGAAAGAGGCCCTTGTTTCTGACTCTCTCTCTCTCTCTCTCTCTCCGTTTCTCTCTCTCCCTCTCTCTCCGTTTCTCTCTCTCTCTATCTCTCTCTCTCTCTCTCTCTCTCTCTCTCTCTCTCTGTTTCTCTCCCTCCCAGTCTCTCTCTCCAAACACACACATATATAAGCAAGTCTAGCTTCTTTCATAGGTAGATTCATCAGGCCTGACTTGCTTATAATCTCCACAAATAGTGCCTAACCCCACCCCCACACAAACACACACACACACACACTCGCACAAAGTCATTCATATCAGTCATTCACACTCACGCCCTATGACACATACACTAATTTTGCATAGATGACCACTCAAGCATAAACACACACACATGTACAGACATACCAAGCATATAATACACTGACGCCAAATCACACACGCTAAGATAAACACTTAGACTGCCTCTCTCATAATGCAGGCACACTCAAGCACACCCACCCTTCTTTTCTGTGGACCCAACCAAGTGCGATAAAGACCAGCAGGCAGCCTAGGAGGGAGATGGATGTTCTGTGCGTTGTGTGTGTGTGTTGGGTGTGGGTGTGTTGGATGTGTGTGTGTTGGGTGTGTGTGTGTTGGGTGTGTGTGTGTTGGGTGGGCTGTTTGTGGGGGCTTCTGCCGTGTCATTCATCTACTGCCAAGGAATACATCTCCCAAGGCCTGTAGGGGAGTTCATTGTGAGGTTTTTGGAGGCAGCTGTTGTGTTTAAAATGTTTGTTTGCGTACGTTTCTGCCTGTCAGGTTTGTATGCCGACCGGTTTATAAGGCTCAGAATACACGGAGCGGCGTTTCGTGTCGTCGTGTTGCGTCCATATTTTGTGGAATTTTGATCCTTCTATGAAACATTATACACCAATTTGTGTGTTGAAGCTTTGAGATTTAATTGATTTGCAACTTACGTCTTCCCTGTCACAGCATTCCATTCAAGAGCAACCTTGCGGCGACTGAATTCCATGTTTTTAATTTACAAATCTGTATGTGCAGCCACAAAAGCTGAACACTAGATGCCAAATGATCCTCTCAGTTTTTTTTTGTTTAAGCTTTGCGGTTTGTAGCGCTTAGTCTAGCAGCCTTTGGATATCCCAACAATAGCAGTGTGTGTTGATCTGACAGAAGACAATGATTAGAAAACCAAGGCTGAGAGTTCGACTCCAGCAGGAAACACATCCAGACAAAAAAAGAGTTCAATGTATAGAAGGTTTTGAACAATGGAGAGAACTGACTGAAGATCAGAACAGACGGTGGAGTTCCAAACAACATGCCTTGCAGCTTATTTTTAGACAGTTCAGATGTTACAATTGGTTTATGTATCACTCAACGCTCAACCTTGAATCATTGTTCTTAGTTATTCTATACATATTCAAATGTTTTAAGTGTACTGCAATCGTTACTTTTCTATTCATCCTGCACATTTACTGTCTCAACAACAAATATGATGGACATAGCACAAACAGTTGACGCCAAAACTCACCAGATGCACTTTCTAACAAATAAAACATCTCATTAAATTGCACAGTCAAGATCCTCAGGAAAGGTTCCATACTAACACAGGCATAGACATGCATACATAAATCCTCTCCAATCCATACACACACACACACACACACACACAGTTCAAAAGGATTAACTATTGATGGGAAACTTTGTCTGGAGGAAAAAGCCTTGAGGAAATCTAAATATATCATGATGTGCAAATCCACTTCTTAAAAATAAACCCTCTACTGATATGTCTAGCTGTGGGCTATCTTCCTCGGTCTGCTGTGAAGACACCCTTGACACTCTCCTTAGTCCGTGTGTCGGAGTTATCCGCCACTCTCTGACATTGCTTTTCTTCGTTTCGCTCTCTTTTTCATGGGCTAGCACACACAAGGTATGTCCTGTCTTTGTCCATGAACACCAGGCCTGTCACTCTTCCACTTTCACCTGGGCTGACCTCAGATGGTATGGAGGAGGCGTGGCCTGTTGGGGCAGGAAGTTCTCATCGTGCACCAGTGTTTCTGTTCCTGGTTGGGAGGCAAAAGAGACACCCAGATCGCCCTGGAGCCACAGCTAGCAGAGGGACTGCAACACACCGTTAAAAATGCTTCCTGGGTGCATGATACAGGCCAGCTAGTGACAGGCTATAAGCTGCAGCTCTGGGAACAACAACACGCTCCACGATCCTCTCTGGTTGGCAGTCAGGTGTCAGGGAAGAACAGCTACATTTGATTGGCTCTTTGTGGTAATGCCAAACATTTTGGAAGATTGTCAGTGTAAAGGTTTGAGTCTCTGAAAGGGGTGTCCCTGAATGAAGGACACCTACTCCCTCATAACATAAAGGGTCACGTCCCTCTGTTGCAAACTATGCAGTAAAAGGTATCCATGCAGATACACAGTATAATCCCATGAATTGTCAACAACACCCCCTATCCCCAAGCGTGTCGATTGTTCCCCACCCAACCCTCACACACACACACACACACACACATACATACATGTACACATACACACTGCGCTTTACTGCTGATGCTAAGATGCAAAGAACCCTGTGTTTCCACTGGACCACCTTCCGTCTCGAATTCAGGAACATTCCTGAATCGCCCATCACACCAACCACCTGCTCCAAGGCTACAATCTATCAGTCATTGTATGTGGAGCGAGAAAGACATTGATGGGCACAAAACAACTTGTGGGAGAATGACCTTTTTTTCTTGGAATGATGGTTATGGAAGTATCGTCAGGTAATTGGTTTTCTTTGTGGAGGATCTATGGGGCTAATAGATGAATCACACAAGGTTTTGATGTATGCAGTGGACTTGACTGGAGGGGGGAGGAGCTAATGAAGAGGGGTGGTGTCCATAAACACAGATTTAGATGTAGCAGAATGCAGCTTGTGGGCCGGAGGGGGAAAGAGGAGGAAGTTAACAAACCTTACCATGGTTTCACACTCTTCTACTCTCTCCTCAATCTCCTCACCCTCCTCCTCTCCTCACTCTCCTCCTCTCCTCACTCTCCTCATCCTCCTCCTCTCCTCACTCTCCTCACCCTCCTCCTCTCTTCATCCTCCTCCTCTCCTCACCCTCCTCCTCTCCTCACCCTCCTCCTCTCCTCACCCTCCTCCTCTCATCATCCTCCTCCTCTCCTCATCCTCCTCCTCTCCTCATCCTCCTCCTCTCCTCATCCTCCTCCTCTCCTCACTCTCCTCACCCTCCTCCTCTCCTCACCCTCCTCCTCTCCTCACCCTCCTCCTCTCCTCACTCTCCTCATCCTCCTCCTCTCCTCATCCTCCTCCTCTCCTCACCCTCCTCCTCTCCTCACTCTCCTCATCCTCCTCCTCTCCTCATCCTCCTCCTCTCCTCACTCTCCTCATCCTCCTCCTCTCCTCACTCTCCTCACTCTCCTCTCCTCATCCTCCTCCTCTCCTCACTCTCCTCACCCTCCTCTCCTCATCCTCCTCCTCTCCTCATCCTCCTCCTCTCCTCATCCTCCTCCTCTCCTCACTCTCTTCCTCTCCTCACTGTCCTCATCTCCTTACAAACCTCCTCCTGCCTCCCTCCCCCAAACGTTTTTTTTCCAATTTCTCCAGCCCACCCAATCCTCCCTCTCCTCACTCCCTTTCACCCCCCCCCCTACCCCCCCCCCCCCCTCGTCTGCGCCCGTGAGCGAGATCAATGTCCCTGTAAACACCAGTCTTCCATTAAACCCCGGGCAGACTGGAGAGAGCCCTTCTAACAGGACTAGCAGCCCCCCACCCAGCCCTCTTCCATTCTCTATTAGCACAAGACGATAAATATTGCAGACATTTCTCCGTAAATCTATCCAGTGGAGAGCTATCACTGTTGTGTGTAATGCAATATGATAAACTATATTCTGCTGGGAGGATCTAGCTTCGTTTTTCCTTGTCGTGTCAGCCCCGGGTGGGCAGTCTGTGGGGAAGGCATGGCAGAGTTCTCGTTGAGGTCATACCAGCTGCATCATTAACTTAACAGAGGCTGGA
This sequence comes from Hypomesus nipponensis, assembly GCF_054491055.1. NCBI lineage: Eukaryota > Metazoa > Chordata > Actinopteri > Osmeriformes > Osmeridae > Hypomesus > Hypomesus nipponensis. Next base: position 19,345,325 of record NC_140371.1, on the reverse strand, counting down.
GTCCCTTGTGCCCACTCCTGTCAGAGAGGCTGCATGATATTAACATGGGCTAATCAGCTCACATCTAAGTCAAAAGTGGCCAGACTAGCAGCGAACATTCCCGTCCTCTGTACCTACCTTCAAGACCAACTCTTCCTTTTGTTCTGAGAGCTGTGGACTCCCTGGAAGAGCAGAGAGGCACCATGTAAAGGAGGTATCTGCAGTTTAACGGAACTGTCGTCATTCACTTCCTGTGCCAAGTCGAAAGTAAATGTTACACACCTCTACACCGCCTACAGACAGTGGTCACTAAATCTCTGATACATGTCACTACTACTTTATAACACAGACTTCAATCTGTCGACACCAATCAGGATTGTTGGAGTGATGACATTCTTTAAGCTCTTCTTAGGTTACTCAAGCCCCACTCAAGAGTTCGGAAGGCATCTTTACAAATGTGAAGACGTTATAATTTGAAGTGTACAGCAGTTGTTCATTCAGAACATGTCTGAACATAATGACACACTGACATCCATGCTTCTGGAACTTTCTAACTGTCAAATGGCAAGTGGGGAAAGCCCCCCATTGGAAATTAAAAGGGGTGTTTTTTGGGGATTGGCAGTTAAATTTGGATTGGCATGAGAGGATTAGTCAAACAGGTCCAAACATTCCTGTGTAATTAGATAGCTGTTCCTGTTCTGTCAGTGACACATACACAAACACAGCTGATTGGCACGTCCTGGCGTCAACCAGAAGCTTAGTCCCGCCCCCACGGGAAAGGCCCCTGTCGCTCTGGATGAGGCTGCGCAGGGCTAACAGCCAAACTAATCCTACCACCGTAGCATTAGCATGGCGAAACAACGTCCAGGTCTTAGTGAAAGAACAATCACTGGACCCAAACACTTTTAGTGAAGTTTGCCGAGGAACTCTTGTACGCTGACCGCCACACGCGATCCATCAGTGCACGTGTGTGAGGCAGTGTGTGTATTTAGTTGTTTGGTCTGAGGGAATGTTTTCCTAGCAGCTGGAGAGCTGTTTGCTTCTGAGGCCCAGTCTGGAGAAACGTCCTACTCATGCAGGGGTACACACACCTCAGGGTGAATGACAGAATAACAGAGAGGTTGGACACGGAGAGCGAGACACAGAGACATAAATAGACATGAAGGCAGGGGCAGAGAGAGAGAGAGAGAGAGAGAGAGAGAGAGAGAGAGAGAGAGAGAGAGAGAGAGAGAGAGAGAGAGAGAGAGAGAGAGAGAGAGAGAGAGAGAGAGAGAGAGAGAGAGAGAGAGATAGAAAGAGAAAGAGAAAGAGATTATAAACTGGCAGAATATCTCTCTACTGTCAGAGATAGAAAGCAGAGACAGATCCTAACCAAGTACAGGCTCAGTGACCACCTTACTCTTAGTGACCTCTCAAAGGTAAAAATACTCCTAGGAGAAGGAGACAGAGCATACCTTGCTGCCCAGTATGTATCAGTATGCCACAACCTGAGAGACAGTGAGTGACCTGGACACACAATGCACACACACAAAGCACAAGCACAACATATACCGTGTGTGTGACTGACGTGTATGTGTATATATGTATATATAATAAGGTACTTAAGGTTATGGTAAAGTTTCCTTTAATCTTTCAATTCAATTGAATTTGTCATGTTTGATTGATATTGTATTATCCGGTGACATCAATAGTATACTGACATCAATAGTAACGATATGAATATTGTTTTGTGTTTTAATATTGTGTTCTGTGGTTCCAGCGTTGCTTTGGCAATATGAACATTTGTTTCTTAATGCCAATAAAGCCAATTGAATTGAATTGAATTGAATTGAATTGAGATAGACAGAGAGAGAGAGAGAGAGAGAGAGAGAGAGAGAGATAGAGAGAGAGAGAGAGAGAGAGAAAGAGGCAGAGAGAGAGAGAGAGAGAGAGAGAGAGAGAGGGAGAGAAAGAGAGGGAGAGAAAAAGAGAGAGCTAGCTGGTACAGGGCAGGCGGCAGGCGTTTCCTTCTAAATGCTTGATGTAATGGCTACGCGTAAAAAGAAAGAACCTGATATCACACCAAAACCTTTTGTTCCTTCAAGGAACCTAGACTGCACTGCCGTGTACTGACTGACCGTGTACTTTGCCCCGTTGTCCTCTTCATCCATCCTCCTCCATCCCTCTCTCCTTCTCTCCTCCTCCATCCCTCTCTCCTTCTGTCCTCTTCCATCCCTCTCTCCATCCATCCTCCTCCATCCCTCTCTCCTTCTCTCCTCTTCCATCCCTCTCTCCTTCTCTCCTCTTCCATCCCTCTCTCCATCCATCCTCCTCCATCCCTCTCTCCTTCTCTCCTCCTCCATCCCTCTCTCCATCCATCCTCCTCCATCCCTCTCTCCTTCTCTCCTCTTCCATCCCTCTCTCCATCTCTCCTCCTCCATCTCTCTCTCCATCTCTCCTCCTCCATCTCTCTCTCCATCTCTCCTCCTCTGTCCCTCTCTCCTTCTCTCCTCCTCCATCCCTCTCTCCATCCATCCTCCTCCATCTCTCTCTCCATCTCTCCTCCTCCATCTCTCTCTCCTTCTGTCCTCTTCCATCCCTCTCTCCATCCATCCTCCTCCATCCCTCTCTCCTTCTCTCCTCTTCCATCCCTCTCTCCTTCTCTCCTCTTCCATCCCTCTCTCCATCCATCCTCCTCCATCCCTCTCTCCTTCTCTCCTCCTCCATCCCTCTCTCCATCCATCCTCCTCCATCCCTCTCTCCTTCTCTCCTCTTCCATCCCTCTCTCCATCTCTCCTCCTCCATCTCTCTCTCCATCTCTCCTCCTCCATCTCTCTCTCCATCTCTCCTCCTCTGTCCCTCTCTCCTTCTCTCCTCCTCCATCCCTCTCTCCATCCATCCTCCTCCGTCCCTCTCTCCATCTCTCCTCCTCCGTCCCTCTCTGCAGGTCACACTGTTGTGAAGGTCCTCGTGTTCTCTCTTTTCACAAGGCCCTCGAGGTTTCATTAATAATCTGAGAAGGAGCCTTTTATGGAAGCTACTAGTTGTGTATGGTAAATGACATGGCTTGAAGTGTTTAAAAATGTTCTTTTTCAAGGTAGATTCTACCTTGAGGAGTAGATTTACATCGTATGAGCAGCACAGTGTGAGGATGCGTTATGGACAAAGACTGGATTCACTCTTGACTTCATCATGACACGTTCTGAAATTAATTCCTAGAAAAACAATATTTCGTTTCTAAGAAGGGCTTAGAGGGTTCCCCCCCACCCTTCAAAGGTAATCCTTCTCAGTGTGGAACATATGAACAAGTTGGTGTCTTCGAGCACAAAAAAAGGCTTTTACATTAACCTGTTCCCACGAACGCGCCAAGTTTACAGTAAAAAATATAGTACAGTAAACATGTGAAATGAGGGCTTGAGATCCATAGAAATCATATGTCATGGATGCAAGGTGAATGCTGAGGAAGGAGACTGTAACAAAACTGGATTTGGACTGGAGAATATCCTGTCCTCAGAACCTACCTTGCACTTACCATGGCGAAGCGAGATCAGCTTGTCTCCTCGCCGCAGACTGTGAGGATGTGCACTGGAGAGAGCCATGGAGGGGAGGGAGGGGCGTGACAACAAGCTGGGAACAACAAACAAAACACTCAGGGTAAGCACAGAAGTAAACAGCCCTACAAGAAAGATGACACTGTAGAAGACACTATCCTGGAACCCCCTCTTTTTCTCAATTCCCCCCTTTCCATTCGTTTTCATCCCTCCTTACACCCCCCCCCCCTCTTCTCTTCAACCCCTCCCAACTCACCACCACCTCTCCCCCATTCTTCATCCCTTTACTCATGCATCCATTCTCTGCAGCCCCAGGCTGGTTGTTCAGGAAGAATAGGCTAATCCCCTCCAGGTGAGGATATCCTCCATGGGAACCCCCCCCCACCCTCTCACCTCCCCAGAGACTAAGCACACCTGCAGGGCAAGAGTAAGGGCCTTCACGTCTGGCCTATAGGTGGGCCTGGACCAGTTAGCTTTGCATTAGCATCTGTTAAGGTTGGCTGATAATGAGCTAATTGATAGAGTGGCTAGCTAGTTTTACACTGTACTAGGGGGCTGGTGAGCTGATCTGTTTGCCCTGCTTAGATAAGAACCAGCAGGCTAGCGAGGATTAGCTTAGTCTTTCCAGACAGGAGAGGAGCTGGCTGACCAGTTTGAAAAGGGACAGATGATCTTCTCTCTCTCTGTCTCTGTCTCTCTGTCGCTCATATACTAGGAAAGTATAGCCCTGTATCCCCCCTGGATACAGCAATATATATATATATATATATATATATATATATATATATATATAGAGAGAGAGAGAGATATATATATATATATTTATATATATATATATATTTATATATATATATATATATATATTTATATATATATATATATATAGAGAGAGATATATATATATATATTTATATATATATATATATATATATATATATTTGTTTTATATATATATAAATATATGTATATATCTTCAAAACATTGATACAGATCTGGAGTAGTGTAGAGTGATGAGTTTTATTTAGAACGAATCTTGTTTGCGCAGAGACCTTGAAGAATAATGGTGACTGAAGGGATTGCTGAGTGATTTCTGTGTCCCATTAGACGACTGCAGTGCAGAGAAAACATTTAGAGTTGAAGGAGACATTGTCCAACAAAGATAGATGGGTCAATGTGACTGTGTGGAGAAAAAGAGGAAGGTTAACAGAAAGGAAAGGAGGAGGCAGAAGAGATATTCAAAGGGTTGACAAAAAAGAGGACGGGCAATAATATTGCATGATAAAGGGATGAAAAGAGGAAGCGATTCTGAAAAGGTCTTAGATTAAAGATGGGGATGATGATGGTGTGTGTGTGAGTATGAGAGTGTGTTTGTGAAGAGACAGTGAGTGACCAGGGCTCTCCACTACATTAACATTATGGCGTCCTCTCCCCTAAATCTTCTTATGAAATCTACTCCTGCCAGGGGTAATTACAATGAACATCTTCATACAGCCCGTCTGCCTGCTGCCTCGATAAGACGCCCGGCGCATGGCACACACTCGCACACGCTGAGGAACGGCACGAGCTGCTATCTTATCTCCATCTCTGCAGAACAACCAGCTTCTGCCCAATTCCACCCTAATCTCTGCGTAAACAATACTGATATTTCACCAGCGCAGCAGAAAGAAAAGTATGGAGGGACAGGGGGAGGGGAGAGAAGGAGAGGGGGAGAGAAGGAGAGGGGGAGAGGAGAGAGGGAGAAAGGGGGAGAAAGGGAGAGAGGGGGAGAGAGGGAGAGAGGGAGAGAGGGAGGGAGAGAGGGGGAGAGGGGGAGAGGGGGAGAGGGGGAGAGGGAGGTGTAGAGGGAGAGAGGGAGAAATGGAGAGAGGGGGAGAGTGGGAGAAGAAGAGAGGGGGAGATGGGGAGAAGGAGAGAGGGAGAAAGAGAGAGAGGGAGGGGAGAGAGGGAGAGAGGGAGAAGGAGAGAGGGGGAGAGAAGGAGAGAGGGAGAGAGGGGAGAATGGGAGAGGGAGAGAGGGAGAAGGAGAGAGGGAGAAGGAGAGAGGGAGAGAGGGGAGAATGGGAGAGGGAGAGAGGGAGAAGGAGAGAAGGGGAGAAAGAGAGAGGGGGAGAAGGAGAGAGGGATAGAGGGATAGAGGGAGAGAGGGCGAGAAGGGGGGAGAAAAGGTGCCGATAACATCCCTCATTTACAAAGCTCACCTCCTTCTGCCAAAGCCTGAACCACTCCTACAGTCAACTAATGTATTCCTTCAGCATGCACGCATGCACCCTACCACCCCCACTCACCCACTCACCACCCACCCTCACCCTCCCACCCCCATTCATCCCCACTCACCCTGTCACCACCACTCATCCCCCCCCTCACCCCTACTCACCCCCCCCCCCCCCCCCTTACTCATCCACTCAAAGTGTGCTTTGAAGCCTGGCAGGAAGACATCCTTCCATGGTCATATCACAGGTAACTTGAATGTTTACGAAAATTCCCTGCAAAATATGTTTGGCAGTAAACACTTGAATTGGATTGTGCACCGCACACTGGCCTTCACCTGCATCCAAGCATGAGCTCAATACTCCACCATTGTTGTTGTTTCTGTACTTTGGAAATAAACTGGAAGGCTTCATTTATCTACCCCACTCTCCCACTAACTATATCTCTCTCCCTTTCTCTCTCCCCTTCTCCCTACATCTTTCTCCCCCTGCCTCTACCTCTCTCTTTTTCCTTTCTAACTTCATCCCTAAATCTCATCCCTCCCTCCCTCCCTCCCTCCCTCCCTCCCTCCCTCCCTCCCTCCCTCCCTCCCTCCCTCCCTCCCTCCCTCCCTCCCTCCCTCCCTCCCTCCCTCCCTCCCTCCCTCCCTCCCTCCCTCCCTCCCTCCCTCCCTCCCTCCCTCCCTCCCTCCCTCCCTCCCTCCCTCCCTCCCTCCAGCCCTGTGATGAAGCTGGATAACCTTTAGGTCTCTGGGAAATTAGAAACAAAGTTGATTTAATCAGTTGCATTCACTGTCCAGATGGCAAAGAGACAAGGGCGGAGTGTGTGTGTTGTGTGTGTGTGTTGTGTCTGTGTCCGTACGTGAGTAAGACGGTCAGTGTAAACTCACCAATAGCACTGCAAAGTCAGTCCCCATGCGACCACATGTTAATGCTGATACTGAACAGTCACACAGACCAATTATATCTTGTCAAAGTACTTTGTAGGTTAACGTTATGTGTCATGATTTTTTCAATCAGTAGAATTACTATGGTCGATGGAATTGGTCTCTCATTTCTTCACATTGTTCCTCACAAAAGGACAGGTTGGTGTTCAATATATCCTTCATGTTATGGTTAACTGGCTAGTCCTGTTGTCAGTCCTAGGATAACTGCTTCTCATTGTATAGTTCTCTGTCTGTACACTGAAAGGATGTCAATGTAATTGCATGTATTCAATTCCCAAAGCAGAACAGGAGTGGAGATTTCCTCTGCAATATATGACCACATAAATGTCGATTGAGCAACAACGCCACATAACGAATGAATAAATTAAGGAATAAATAAATAAGAAGTTCCAAGAAGTGGTCTTCCCAAATAAGATCACACTAAAAAATACATGAGACATTGTTAGATACGTCAGTATATCCAGTGAACTAGAACAACAGCTACTTTCAAAGAAACGTCAAAAGGTAAATAAATAGATTATAGAGGACAGGGGTGTTGCAGCCAGATGTACAGTAGAGATACAGTACGAATCCATGACAAGACGGGCGGGGGGGATATCACCGAAACGAGAACTTTACCCAGACCCAGTGCGAGCCAGTGGAGAGGGATTATTTGTTACCAATCTACTTCTAAACAAGATTAGGAGAACAGGATCATGTTTGCGCACCGGCTACAATAGCGACAACTGTGAAACAAGTCCTTGGCGGTTGTCAGGGAATAATCTGTCCTCACTTGGCAACAGGAATCCACAACGGGAGACGGGGAACCAATTTGGTGGCACGGCGATAAACAGGGCAGCGGTGCGGCGTGGGGTAGCAAGGTTTGAAGTGTGGAGATTTTACGGTATAATATAGTACAGATTGCTGTCTTTGTCGTGTTAATGGCTGATAATGTGTGTTAGTGCAGTGTTTTGCGCATGTGTGTGATTGCATGATGTGTAATTTGTAGGCCTACAGTAGGCTGTGTGTGTTTGTATTGTGACGTTCTTAGGTTTTGACTTGTTCATAAAGCGTGAGAATAAACTGGACCCATCTGTGTCTCAGTCTATCATGACTGAGTGAATGGACTCAGTAATGTGACACCCTTTATAGTAATATAATAATTTTCATGTCACAAATACTCTTCATAGAACAGAAAGAGGTCCACTAACATTCAAACAAGGCCTTATAAGCCCAAGGTATGCACACACACACACACACACATATACACACACACGCACACACACACGCACACACACAAATTGTCTTGTCCTGTCACAGACTGCCCAAACTTTGTTTGAACCACACTCTCTGTCTGTAGATGTATCTGTCAACCTTCCCAGACAGAGCAGCACCGAGCAGGATGAGTAATCTGCACTCGGCTCCGTGTCCTGGATGAGTCAGGCTGCCATGTCTATTTCAGACATGACTCAGCGATTGTTGAGGTGAGCGTTGATTGGAATGGAGACGAGTCTTCTGCCAGCCTGGCTGTTCAGAGGGGGGATATATAGGTTAGCTCAGATCAGCTGGATTACAGCAGATGATGGTGAGGGAAGCTTTTACATATGCGGTAGATTGTGACATGATGATGATGATGGTGATGATGATGATGATGATGATGTGTGTGTGAAAGTGGGAATGATGATGGCTACAGGTTGGGAAGTGAGAATGCCCTATCGATGTGTGTGTGTGTGTGTGCGTGAGAGAGACAGAGACAGGCAGAGACAGGCAGAGACAGAGAGACAGAGAGAGACAGAGAGACAGAGAGACAGAGAGACAGAGAGAGAGAGAGAGAGAGAGAGAGAGAGAGAGAGAGAGAGAGAGAGAGAGAGACAGACAGAGACAGACAGAGAGAGACAGAGAGAGAGACAGGGACAGCTGTAGTGAGGATGATACGCTGACCCCCTCAGAAAGCAGGATGACTGTGGCTGTCTGATGTGGGTCTACGACCTCATCGGTTGTCCCAGGAAGGCGAGGAGCGCCGAGCGGCCCAGAGAGGTGAGTGTCTCTGGGGCTGTCTGGGGCCAATGTCCCCTCTGACAAGGAGCAGGAAACAAGGACAACTCTTGCCTTCCACCTCCCCCTCCACCGCCCCCCCTACCCCCACTGACCATGTCTGTCCTGCAGTATTATTCTCACTGAGATTGGTGTGCTGAGCACAGGCTGAAAAGCACACACATGAACACACACACACGAACGCACACACAGCTACACACACTCTTGCTACACAGTGGAGAGACATATAGAGCCCACAGACTGTCCAAAAAGACCCTGTTCTTTCCCTCGGTTCAAGCAGTCATGGAGCAGTTACAACCTTCTGTTCCTCTCCAGTGGATTCATTGGAAAGAGAGAATAGCTGATTAGGAGGACATGTCCTCCTCCTCTTCCTGCTCTTCCTCCTCTTCCTCCTTCTGGTCCTCGTCCTCAATCTTCCCCTTCTCTTCTTCTCCTCCTCCTCCTCTTCGTCCTCCTCCTCTTCCTCCCCTTTGTCTTTGTAGACCATTAATAGTCTGAGTCAGTTGAGAGCAGGAGAAGAGCGCACAGGACGGGGGGGGGGGGGGGGGTGCTGCCTTTGTCTGAGAGCAGAACATGATTATTAGTAAATTATTCACGTCATTAGAAGGAGAATGGGGAGACCCCTGAAAGCCAGGAGTGCCGTTGACAGTAATTAAAGTCACGGTATTAAAAGTGCCGATGCGTCCCTTCCAGGAGGAGAGGAGAGGAAGATCTGCTTTGATACCTTCCCTCCCTCCCTCCCTCCCTCCCTCCCTCCCTCCCTCCCTCCCTCCCTCCCTCCCTCCCTCCCTCCCTCCCTCCCTCCCTCCCTCCCTCCCTCCCTCCCTCCCTCCCTCCCTCCCTCCCTCCCTCCCTCCCTCCCTCCCTCCCTCTCCTTCTTTCTCTCTCTTTCTCTCTCTCTCTCTCTCTCTCTCTTTCTCTCTCTCTCTTTCTCTCTCTCTCTCTCTCTCTTTCTCTCTCTCTATCTCTCTCTCTCTCGTTCTCTCTCTCTCTCTCTCTCTCTCTCTCTCTCTCTCTCTCTCTCTCTCTCTCTCTCTCTCTCTCTCTCTCTCTCTCTCTCTCTCTCCCCCCCCCATCCACCCCCGCCCCTGTGTCCTTCTCTCCCTCTCAGCTTTCCAGGGGAAAATTATAACCTGACTGCACACTTTAATATTTCACCATTTAAGTGAGTGTGACAGGCTCTCTTTGTGTCATCCCCCCCTCTCCCTCCCCCTCCACCCTCTCCCCCCCCCCTCCCTCCCCCTCATTCCCCCCCTCCCTCCCGTCTCTCTGGCTTATCGTTCCCCAACGGCTGAAACTTCCGTCACATGACGGAAGGGAGAAACGAGGAGAAACAGGAACACCACTGTACCTCAGGAGAGGACGGGAGCCGTCAGAGGGTGTGGCCTGTCTGCCTGCCTGCCTGCCTGCCTGCCTGCCTGCCTGCCTGCCTGCCTGCCTGCCTGCCTGCCTGCCTGCCTGCCTGCCTGCCTGTCTGCCTGCCTGCCTGCCTGCCTGCCTTTCAGCCTGCCTGCCTGCCTGCCTGCCTGCCTGCCTGCCTGCCTGCCTGCCTGCCTGCCTGCCTGTCTGTCTGCCTGTATGTCTGTATGTCTGCCTGCCTGCCTGCCTGCCTGCCTGCCTGCCTGCCTGCCTGCCTGCCTGCCTGCCTGTCTGCCTGCCTGCCTTTCAGCCTGCCTGCCTGCCTGCCTGCCTTTCAGCCTGCCTGCCTGCCTGCCTGCCTGCCTGCCTGCCTGCCTGCCTGCCTGCCTGCCTGCCTGCCTGCCTGCCTGTCTGCCTGTATGTCTGTATGTCTGTCTGCCTGCCTGCCTGCCTGCCTGCCTGCCTGCCTGCCTGCCTGCCTGCCTGCCTGCCTGCCTGCCTGCCTGCCTGCCTGCCTGTCTGTCTGTCTGTCTGTCTGTCTGTCTGTCTGCAGGGGACTCCAGCTCTGCCTCCATGTCTGATCACCGCAGTGCTGCGCTGTTGTCAAGCCAAACCAAGACAGGTGACACGCACGCAGACGCGTTTAACACACACACGCGCTGCACACACACACTACACACTACAAACACACACACCCTGCACCTCACACAGAAACACGCTGCACGCACACACGCTGCACACACTACACACTACAAACGGACACATCCTGCACACTACACACTCACTCACTACACACACAGACACCACAAACACACACACCCTTGTGTGTCAGGACAAGGCAGAGAGTGGGGATCTTCACAACAGAGTGGGAGGGACGGATATGGAGTTGCATTTAGTGGGTGTGTTGGTTGGTTGATTGAGGCAGAGAGTGTTTCTCTTGGGGTGGTGAGTAGGGGGTAGGTGGTGGAGGTGTTCCAGAATCAGTCATGGTCTGTGTACAAACGTTCAAGTGGAGGAAGAGGGGAGCAGGCGGGGTCAAGTGTGTGTGTGTGTGGGGGGGGGGGGGGGTAGGGCTGGAAGGGGCCTCACTAGGTTACCTCACAGTGACTGTTTACCTTCGCTGTCTGATAGTGTCACCTCACATTGCTCAGCCCAGCCCCGGCCCTGAGAGGAGCTATCTAGTCTAACCAGGCTAGTCACATGCATGGAGGACTCATCTCTCCATGCAGGCAGTAACAATGAAAACAACATTGAATACTGGGATCTGTTTCTAGATACAGAGAGAGCTACAATCCACGTAGAAGACCTGAAGAACAGGACAGCCACTCAACACTCATGATAAACACACACACTCTGCACACACACACACACACACACATGCAACTCAGCATGGAGATCCAAAGATGGCAAACACACATGCATACGCACACACACACTTACTGTTCCAGTGCCTGGAAACAAAAAGTGATACCTACCCTATGACAGAGAGCTATGTCCGGGTGAGCCAGCTGAATTATAAAAAGTGTTATTCAAGGTCAAGAGAGAGGAAATGTGGCAGTCTGTCTGTGTCCATACGCGCCATGATACAAATCAATTATTTATTCATTCATATTCACACTAGAATACTGTAGGCCCCTATTCATGTAATTTACAAGAGGAAAGCAATCTGTGCTTTAATATCCTGTTTTCCGCTCTCCTGAGTGACCTATTAAAGGCATAAAGAAAGCAGGAATTAAAGCCTATGGAGGTGGACTGAGAGAGGAAGCCAAGGGAAGTGAAATGACTGCCAGTGTGTGTTTTTGCAAATTAGTGTGATGTAGCTGCAGTTGTTGTGTAACACACACACACACACACACACCCACACAATTACACAAACACTCACACATGAATGCATGAGCACACAGACGTAAACACACACTTGCACACAGTCACCAGAGAGCAGTACAAGAGACAAATTGATCATATAATTTACTCCTCTCTATCAAGCTGAAATGATATTGATCAAATAATTCCTTGAGCAGGAATCACCCACTGGACAAATTGTTAAAACGCTCTCATCTTGATGTATTTAAGAATGTTCCATAATGGTTCTATCATTGATCTCTCCCTTTCTACCTCACAAATGTAAACAAATCCTTTTGATGGATAAGTAGAGTCAGACAATGTCCCTTGGCACATGTTTGTGTGTCACATTCAGAAAATTAAGTAACTGGTACGGCCAGCTCGACAGTCCTCAGAATACAACCAAACTGCGGCCACTTTCCCCCGCTGGGTAATTTGGAAACGATTGGAAGATTATGGCGACTGAAAGGCAATTTGACCCCATTTTCCTGTGTCTCCCTAGCTTGATTTCCTGTCGCAGGGTATATGACTAGCCTTGGGCTTGGGTTGAGTGTCCCTGTCACTCTTAAATGCCACAAACACACACACACTGTTGAAGAGAGATGGACACTCACTGGTCAGCTAAAACTACACAACAACTATATAGTATAGGAAAGTACATCTTTTACAGTATAGTATAAAATAGTACAGTTCAGTTTAGACATCAATACAGAAACAACAAAACATAACACTCGATTGTTGGCATGACAACATGGCTTCACATCAAGTCAGTCTTTAGCCAGACTGACAAGGGAGCCCTCGTGTGTGGTGGGAAAGTAGAGGTTGATCAGCTGGATACACACACACACCCAGACACACACACACACACACACCCAGACACACACACACACCCAGACACACACAACACACACGCACACACCCAGACACACACACACACACACACAGACACACACACACACACACCCAGACACACACACACCCAGACACACAACACACACCCATACACACACACACACACACACACCCAGACACACACACACACATACACACCCAGACACACACACACACACACACAACACACACCCAGACACACACACACACACTCACGCACAAGTGTCTTGTCCTAGAGGTGACTGAGGTAAGTCTCATGGGCCAGTGAGCCGACAGATCACTCTGAGAGACGATGTCACTTCCTGCACGCTGAGCTGAAGGTGACACATGGAGAGATGCTCCGCTGAGGTGAGCATCACGACCCTTGGAGAGAAAAGGAAAACGTCCCCTTATCCACCATGCCCCCCCACCACACACACATATACATACTGAATGTACATCTTCATACATATATGTATATATATTCATATCATATATATATATATAAAACTATACATGTACATATGTGAATGTGCATACTGTATAGGCGTACTATATCCATAGATACAATATATGTGTATACAGTATAAAAATGTTATATACAGTCTATATAAACAACACCCGCTCAAACACACAGAGAGAGAGCAAGAGAGAGACTTCTCAGAAGTGCAGCTGGTGGGACAAAAGCCGTGATGTTGGGATGTGACAACTCCTGTCTCCACGCCAACCTCTACAGGGACAGAGATGACAGGTGTGTCAGAGCCACTCACTGATAAAGCTCCCCTCTCCTCTCCTCTCTTCCCTCCCCTCCTCTCTTCCCTCCCCTCTCTTCCCTCCCCTCCCCTCCTCTCTTCCCTCCCCTGTCTTCCCTCCCCTTTCCTCTCCTCTCTTCCCTTCCCTCCTCCTCTCCTCTCCCCTCCTCCTCTCTTCTTTCCCCTCTCCCTGCTTCTCTCTCCCCTCTCCCTGTCTCTCTTTTACTCTCTTTCTCTCTCTCTCTGTCTTCCTAATTTTCACCCTTTTCCCTAGCATCCCCCTCTCTCCATCTCCCCACACACCATCTCTCCTGTCTGCCTGAGCCAGTATGAAAGGCTTACAGGAAGGAGAGATGGAGGGAGGCAGGGAGAGATGGAGGGAGGAAGAGATTAAGACCAGAGTGGTAGTGACATTGCATCAACTCACTTTCACATCTTCCTACACACCAGTGTCCATCAGCAGCCTAAGCTGCTGATGTCCTTGACACACTACCAGTCTCTCCACAGACACACAAGATGTGTGGGAGTGTGTGTTTGTGTGGTCTGTGTGGGAGTTTGTTATTATGCCTGTATATATTTGGATGTGTGCATGTTTGAATGTGTGTGTGTGTGTGTGCGAGTGTGTGTATCAGTCAGATCATGTCTATGCACAAGCAGACGAGCACTCAGTTCTCCTTGCCCACTTACCCTTAATGCTCGGTCACTCTGACTGCCTTAGGAGAATGTTTTAAAGAATACCACACACACAGACAGATAGACACACACACACACACACACACACAGATAAACACAGACGCACACACAGACACACACACACAGACAGACACAGACACTCTCCCCTCCGTCCCCATCCATCACCCATCAATATTCATGCATGAAGGGAAGCATCTCTGGAAGTCCTGTGATTTGCATGTGATAAATAAATGAAGGGAGCCAATCAGGGCCCTCCACTGGAGCCTGCAGGGGTGTGTGTGTGTGTGTGTGTGTGGAGGAGGGGGGCAGGGGGTAAAATTGCATGACAATCACCCGGGTTAGGGGGGCGAGAAAACAAGGTTTTGGGGGGTGTGGGGCATAGACAAACATACCAACCAACAGCTTATGAAGGAGAAGTAGAGAAACAGGGGGAGGGAGGGAGTGAGAGAGAAACAGAGAAAGAAAGAGAGAGAGGAGTATTCAGAGAGGGAGAGAGAAACAGAGGGAGAGGGAGGGATGAACACAAGGAGGGAAAGAGAAAAAGGCCAACCTGAATCTTGGAGGGGCCCCGTCGCTCGACACAGTAATGAATTTCAAATAAGTTATTCACTTCAGGAGTAAGTGGCTGGCACAGTCCTTACAGCTGGTTTGTTGAGATAATTGATTTTCAAATAGTTTTGAAGATGAGGGAGGGAAGAGGGAGGGATGGAGGCAGGCAGGCAGGCAGGCGGATGACAACTGCGAGGGGGTAGCAGCCAAGTTGTAGAGCTGTATCAGTTTAATTAGAACTGCCGCTCGCCCTCCGACACGGCCTCTTTCCTGCATGAATTCAAACGTCCCCGTGACTCACGGACGACAGCCACGTCACGGCGATGAATATTTCATGCCTGTGGACGGATGTTGCTCGACGCCTGCCGGTAAGTAACCCCCCCCCCCCCTCCCCCTGCACTCCTCCTCCGCCGCCCCACACACACACACTCAGACCATCGCCTCTGCTAGCTCACTTCTCGCTCTTTTTCAATCCGACGTTGACTTAGCGTGGCAGGCCGGGCTGGCTGAAACAGATAACTGAGGAGACCGAGCAGGGACAGACAGGATGAGATGCATTAGTGGCAGGATTTGAATTGGCAATGTAATTTGCCACACAAACACGCGCACACACACACACACACACAGACAGACAAAACACGTAGACACAGACACACACACACACTACTTCTGTTTAATTTATAGAAAAACTGAAAAGCTGCCGGCAGTCTTCTGTGCTTATACTTACAGAATATAAATGAGAGAGAGAGAGATCCAGGTGTGTGTTTATTCGGTGAACTCCAGTGTATCCATAGGATTAGGGACAGGTGTGAGAAAGAGCTACACCTGCATATCTCATTACCAGATGTGTTTGTGTGAGAGAGAGAGAGAGAGAGAGAGAGAGAGAGAGAGAGAGAGAGAGAGAGAGATAGAGAGAGAGAGAGAGAGAGAGAGAGAGAGAGAGAGAGAGAGAGAGAGAGAGAGAGAGAGAGAGTGTGTTCAGGAGAATTAAAAGAGGCCCTCCTAAGACAGCCTAATGCTTCCTACTCTATAATCTGTTCTCATATTTACCTGTCCAGAGTGCATTTCACTACAGCAGCAACACACTAAGACTCCATAGCGTTTGTTCACTGGTGTCAAACTCTACAGGCACACTTTATTTTCCTTTTCTGGACATAAACAGAACATGTGTGGTTATGCTATTATCCAGACCATGTTTTGGCCTTGATTACTGCTCTCAGTGTAAACGGGGGCTAACTGAAACCCAATCTGCTCTCATTATGAAGTGATAAGTGTTGAGAGATGCTGAGACAAGCCCTGCACAAACATGCACACTCTAGAGTAAAATTATCACACAGGGCCGAACGAACACACACTCACACACACTCACACGCACTTTCACATCCACACTCAAACACGCCCAGAAACATAGGCAAGCTTCCATTTAACACACCTTGGTAGTGAAAAAATGTGGACACCCCCCCATTCACACAAACACACACACTCAACAGCCCAAACACACACACACTCTCACACACAACGACACAGACCAATCTTGTCTCCGCTCACAGAAGGAGAAGCCGCTGGGAGTTTGTTTGTGATTTAGATTGACAGGGCTCTTAGGAAGCAGTGTGCTCACTGTAATTACATGCACTTGAGAAAGGCCCAGCTTGAGTGTTACGTGGAGAGTGTAATCAACTCTCACACCTGACATTCCAGTTCAGATTAGGAACAGACCTCTGTGTTTTACTGGAATACTATCTGGGAGGGAATAAAGACACACCCAGAACACACTCAACAACACACACACACACAACCACGCCATCAAACAGGCAGACACTTACACACAGACACGCTCACGTCACAAACACACCCATTGGTGTCTGTTTTGCTCTGTTATTGTTGTTCATCGGTCTAATCCTCCTGCTCGCCAGCCTCATTATCTTCATCCTTGTCGTGTTTCATCCTTTAGTTTAACGCCGACAGAAACTTTTTTTTCAGTCCTTCACAGTCACGGATTCAAGAAAAACAGATACTCCTTCTAAATCCTTCCTACAGGGGAGGGACGTGACCTGGACAAGCTTTGTTGATTGGGGTTGAGAATGTCTAACTTCCTGTTTTCCTTGCTCAGACAGGAAGTGATACAACAGGCCCAGAGACAGGAGACCCCACCTCGGTAAAGGTTTCATCACATGGACGAGGACAAGTGTCTCTCAGGATGAGGACTGACCACAGATTCTACAACAAAGGATCTCTTCACTACAGTAAGCAATGTGGTTTATGACAGCCCTTCATCTTCACAGGGACAGGTATCATTCAGCAGCTAGAGCCTTAGTTCTGCAGGTCAAGCAGTCACAGGTTCAAAGGCTCCTCTGTACTGAGCTTTGGATAAAAAATTGTGCGCTCGATGAATCCGTTCATCTTTAGGTGCTGAACATGACCGAGTGACTTGTTCCCTTCAGAAACATACGCTGCTTTGTCCGACCCCCTAATGACCTGACAGATTATTACCCAGGTTATTAGGTAGTCCCCCCCATCTTATTTAAAACATCAAGCACCCGCCAGAGCCTCTTTGCATAAAAGGCGTGCAGGGCTCCTGGGTGCGCGGCCATTATTCCACTCCCCGCCGTCACCACATTCCCGACCACGGCGGAATTCCCGCAGGCCTTGGGCCGCCATCGAGCGAGCGGGCTTAGACAGTTTCATTAAGTTGGTCATTTCCCGCACACCGTGAATTTTCTATATTTTTGTTTTAAACGCTGCTGCTTCAGGACTGGGGAACCTTCATTAAATTCCGCCATAGAAAATTAACTGGAAGCGGTAGGCTTTAAGACGGTGTTCAATTCCCTCACTACAGGAAACTTGTCCCCCCCCCCAACCCCCCCCCTCCACACTCTCTGATACATAAACATGCCCGATCCCCTCCGCCCCCCTCCCCTCCGCCCCCCTCCCCCCGCCCCCCGCGCGACCCGCTTCCCCGGTGCTGTAGGTGGCTAAACGATGATCCCTCCCTCCCTCCCTCACTCCCTCACTCTGTACCTCAGCCAGACCATCTACAGCTGCCATCGCTGCCTCCACTGCCTC
>NC_140371.1:19252500-19322500 GCF_054491055.1 Hypomesus nipponensis | reverse complement strand
ACAAAGGCAACTGTTGAATTATTTCTTCTCTCTCATAACTGATACACACCAGTCTTGGAGGTTCACACACATGCTATTCCACAAAAGCAAGTGCGCGCACACACACACACACACAGACAGACAGACACAAACAAAAGCAGGACAATTGCCTCTGCACTGCTGACCCTTTTACCCAGTGAAGTATGTGTGTGTGTGTGTGTGTGCCCGTGCGTGTATGTGAAGGAGGAGTCAGAGAGGACAAGGCAAAAACATGACAGAACAGAACACTGTGACGTTGGTGAACAATGCCACACAGCCCTCTATTCTTCCCAGGGTGACTGGTGGGTGACAGGGGGTGGGGGAGTGTGTGTGTGGGGGGGGGGGTGGGGGGGGGTCACTGCCACAATGTGCTGATATCATCATCAGAGAACCAGACAACAAAAGACCCTGATGGGAAGGGTTCTACCCTCCTGGTCACCCCATCCCAATATGTGTGTGTGTTTCTGTGTCTGTACAACATGTGTCTGTGTCCTTGTGTCTATTTGTGTGTGTGTGTGTGTGTGACACTCACACACTCAGGAAGGCTCAGTTCCTGCATCAACACACAGCCCTGTGAGGATGAATCAGAAGCAGACCCCCTGACCATCATCTCTCATCTCTCATTATCTTAACACCCATGCAAAACATCAAACCCGTCAGGATAGACCAGCACACACACACACACACACACACACACACATACACACACCAGAACCTTTCCCAACTCTTCAGAACAGCCTGTGTTGGCTCAGATGTGGAGTGGTGCTCCAGTAGATGACCTCGGGGTCACCGTGGAGAGGTACTCAGACACACCATCTTGGTACAACGATGTTCCTCAACCGTGAGTGTTTACGCGTGAGGAAATTGTTAGTGGCCCAATTGCATTTCAAAGAGATCTTGATGTGTAATGAAACTGCCATAATGGATAAAAGATGGTATTTGTGAAGTTTCGCAGTGTTCATCTCTATAAAGGTTACTGGGTCAATGTTACGAGACAAGGCTGCGGCTGATTTTTACAGCTGAGGTATTGCAGAAGACAAACCTTCAATTTGACCACATAGGCGCTAAAAGATGCCAGCTCAAGCCAGTACTGTTTATGGAACTGACAGACAATCTATCTGGATGCTGTCTAACACATCTACATGCTAGAGACTGGAGGTCATAGTTCAGTCAGTGGCAGTCCCAATCAATCCACTTCACTTCAGACGGAATCGAACCCTCATCACATGACCGGCCAAGCCCACGCGCCTGCTGCTAGTCCCAGAGGACCGGACTGAAGACTGGGGGGACTTACTTCCAGCGTTGCCTGACAGCAGATAAAAGGCGTCCTGAATAGATGTGACACGGTTCATATCTGCTTCTTGGACACGGAATGGGTTTAACTTTACCCTGACTGCAGGAAGGGAAGTATCTCACCCTAATTCTGTGCCAACCCCGTCCACCGAATGCCACCAGCCCCTGCCACTCTGCCCATCTCTGGGGCAGTATGTTCGGAGCAGATAGGCAACTGACCAGCCCCTCTACCCCTGGGTGACTGGAAAAAAACTGTTTGCTGGGGGACTTGCTGGGACTTTACTGGCTTGTTGATGTAAAGTGATGCAAGGACAACAAACAATGACGATTTGTCATTTGTACAACGATACAACACTGTCTATTGCTATTGGCTTGCTTGTGTGTCAATAAAAGCGAAACCCTGCCCCCTCTCTCCCTCCTGCTGTTGGTCCTCCCTCTCTATTCAGCCTCTCATCTCCCTCATCCTCCTTTTCTGTCGATATCACACCTCTTTCACAATCTCTTTTTTTTCTTCCCAACGGCCTTCACTTCCTAATTCACTCTGTACCTGCATCCTTTCTCTGTGATTTTTTCTGCGGTTCCACCTTTTCTCCCTTGACCTACCTACAGCTCTCTTTTCTCCCACCCTCGTTTCTCCCACCCTCCCACATCCTGCTTCTTTGGTTTGTTGTCAAGAGATGAGAGGAAACAAGGGTTCCAGGACTGGGGTGCAGAAGAAGGAGGAGGAGAATGAGGAGGGGATTGGACAGCTCTGGAGGCCAAAAGAAGGAGTCAGAGGTTCATTCTCATGTGAGGCCTTGGATCATTAATCTCCCAGGTGGTGCGTTTGTTCACTTTCCACATAATAGAAATAAAAAGATGGAGAGACTGGGGAGATGGACTGTCCGTAATGCTCCGACAGTGTTTGAGATGCAAGGACAGTCCAAGGGCAATGTGTTTTGGCCAAACATGCGATGTGATGGTCTCTGCTGTGGAAAAAAGTTGTTGGATTGGCTGGGCGAATAGTACTTACCAGGTTACTTTGCGATGGCAAATGTTATCTGGAAAGAATGAAAATGATAAGTTCTCATGTTATGACATTTCAGGTGTGTCGTATGTGTCTGTGTGTGTGTGTGTGTGTCTAGTGTGTGTGTGTGTCCAATGTGCCTCCAGTGAGTGTGTGTGTCAAGTGTAAGGATGTGGGAATGTACCCTATGTTACTACATACAGTGACATTCTTTACAGGATCTCCACTACTTTAGAATGTACATGTAGTTTTCAGACATGATACCAAAACAAGTTTCAAAGATACTTTTAATTCAACGTATTTTGTGTAATGTGTTATACATTGAAGCATGTAGTCTAATAGGAACAACATTACATTGTACAATTTTTTTTTTACATAATAAAGGATTATTGTTATATTCTACTTGCATACATTGTGGCGTTGATGCTGGAATCTTTTGTAAGGGGTATTGGACGGGTAACAGGAAATTGATCGTTTTGTTCAATAGGAAACCGCTTCAGAGGTTGAGGTGATGGGCCAAAAATAGAAAAGTAACTTTGGAACTCAAGACCAAAACATTTCTCAGGGGTTCGAGGACAAGGTTTGTGTTCAACAACACCCACACAGGCGAAGAAAAGCCACGACCAATGACGTAGTGATATTATTTGTTTTCCTGTTGGGGAAGGTTTAATAAAAGTAGAAAAACAAACACGGCGCAGGCTGGTGACGGAGCGGCCAGAAAGCCGCGATGGCAGGCAGGACACATCCTCTTTTAGGAAGGAAGCGGATTTTTGGAGAAAGCAAACAAAAGATATCAACAGTCTCTTTAACCCCGTGGTGAACCAGGGACATGGCGGACACCCTTGTCGGCCTACCTTCCAATAACTTCCCATTACCTCCCCGTGGCGTTTAACCCAGATAAGACCATGGCCAGAGAGCGCACGCACCATTGTGTGAGGTGTGAGCAAAAGTTTACTCGCCAAGAGCACTAGTAGGTTGTGTGAATGAAAGCTAACACAGTGTAGGCTACGCGTCCAAACATGACCAGTCGTTACGTAATAGGTGCAATAGCCTAACTCATGTTCTGAATCCAAAGTTACATGGTTCAGTTAAGGCTTTCCCAAAAGCCAAGCTTGCCAATTTACTCGAAATCTTGTTAAAATTCCAACAACTCCAACATGTCGACTTCTGTATTTGACCGACACAAACAGATGCGTATAATAATATCAAGTAATGGCGTAAATCGGATTTACTTTTATTTAGCCTAACTTTTTTGACTGCCCATTGGCGTTAATTAGGCCAATAAATTAGCATTGTAATTATTTCCCAGGAGTAAGCCAGCGTCTAATTGAGGCCATGATGACACAAGGTAAAGTGGTCCGACCTTTCATCATTTTTGTCAATTGAAACATCGGAAGGAAGTGGGCGTCTACAGACTATCCAGCTGCCCTTCATAAATGATTGATATCGTGATTGAATAATGGACTTCTACTCAGGCAGTCATTCACACATGAACATATTTGAGACGCTCAAACATCTGTTGGGGTGTCTCCTATTAATTTCGTAAATCCACCTCATAAAATATGAATGGATTTGAGAAAGAGATTTACAGTAGGTCTATTCAGTGAGTAAAAAACAGATACAGGCTCTAAAGACGTGCGTATAGGCCTTTACGCAGAAGCCGATATAGGGTTCAGTGGTTTCATAAATGCATGACGAGTATGAAAACATTGAGGTCTCAATAGCACAAAGCGGGTGTGCCTGGTGAGAGCTTGCAGGCTGATACAACCATGCTGTATGATATGAGCTCTGGTAGCTTATTCAGGGTACAGACGACAGTCAAGCCATGACATCTAGCCAGATTATAAACAAAGCTAACAACTCAAAGAGTTGCATATTAAAGTTAATGCGCTTTCAGGAGTCTGATAAAAAATATGATTGAGGTGCAAATAAAAGTAAGAGCATTTGATTTAGCCATATGTAAAAAAAAATGCTGAACAATCTAACAAAAATGTAATATAGAACGAATTCATGTTGACATATAAGACCAAGACAAAGGTGTTTGACAATATTCTGTTATAGTTGGCATTCTGGCAGTTATAAACCAACCCCAAAACCTATAGTAAACACAACAAATCGATCATTATAATTATGAAAAACATTTGCATTTGCATGTCATGTATATGTAGCTTAAGAACATAGAGATACAAAACAACAAACATTTGGTTTGCTAATTCAATATAAGCCTACAAGTACATCTACTAGCCTACGGCTACGTATCGTATTAATAATGAATTCCGTTAATATTATTACTACAATGCCTACTATTAGCCTAGCCTACTAATAATAAATATAATTAATAATAATACAAATGATATACTACTAGGTTTGCTAATATTAATAATAATACAAGTAATCATAATAATGTGTAAATTATATATTACTAATGTATACATTAATTTTGGCTTTACTTTCATACTTTATTAATATTAATATTGACACCTCTGTGTCTGTCAACCTATTGCTATTATTACCATAGTTATCATGCCATAGTATTATAATTCTTACAGTTTGTTTTTTGTGATTATTAATATGATTTCGCTCTGTCCTTTGCATAAAATAATCTATAGTAAACCAAAATGAAACCATGTTTTAGGCCTTAATCTTTCTAATTTGTCACCGGAAGGCTACATTATGAAGACTCGTGTCATTAAATGTTATGATATGCTCCTTTGATTAGATTTTATTTTCATTTTTTCCAGGTTCACTCTCTTGCTCGGTGGAACCTGTTGATATCAAGGCCGCATAGGCGTCCCTCTCCCTCAACGACACAGGATTGCTCGCGGGGCTTGTACCTGTCACAGCAATGCAGCTCGCTGCGTTTCCCGGCTCGCTCCAGACGTCCTCTATTGATCTCACCGGCCAAGTGGAGCCACTGACGAAAATCAAATTCGACAGGTGCTGCTCACCCGTGAGTAACAAGTTCCGTGGACGCTGCATCCTTCGTTATTATCCTGTAAGGTAATAGCGAGTAAGAGATGTCTACATTTCAAACCCGAGGACTGACTGTTGGGTTATAGCCCTATCGCCATTTCAAACATTTTCACTTAATCACGTAAAAAATTATATATAAGTAGGCTAAAGTTTTGATGCATCAAAAAGTAGCTTACATTGTGATGTGAGGGCGATAAGTTTGTAGGCTAACTGACCATTGTAAATGCTGCATTAGCTAGGCTACATAATGTCCTACATTGTTTGAAATCAACATTATAGTCTCATTCTTGTGACTGCATGAAAGTCCTATTTGTAACAAATTAACGATAATATTGTATAATTGAAGGCTGGGATGGATTCATAACATGCATTGAAATGCGTAATGTTGAACATTTAAATGAAATGAACATTGAAATGCACAGGCTATTTGAATTGAGAGGATACGCCCCTGCATCAGGAAACGCATACAAACAATAATTCTGAGGTAATCTTTTAGACCTAATTGTCAGAATCCTGTTATTCTGCAATCTTAACTACCATAGTAAGGTTACATATTTTTTCAGTTAAGCTAAATAAAACGTTCTCTTAAATAACTGGGTTACCACAGAAAACTATGCTTAAAGGATATGACATGGTCCACCTCCTTTACACTTTATGGTTGACTCAAACTTGACTCGGGGGTAAACGGGCAATCGAGTGGAGTAATGTCTAAAGCTGCAGACGTGTGTTTGGCTGTACACATAGCCTACTGTGGCGATTAAAGTTTGCGTGCCACAAAACATGGCAGTAAACAAATTTGAGACAATGAAAAGGATCACGGGTGACACAGTAGTTTGTAACCTTAAGGGCTCCGTTGGATCCCTATAGGCTATTGATCACTCACGGCGGTCGATGACGATAGAAAGCATTAATGAAAGCGTTCATCTCTTGTGTATTTGAGTGGAGAAACCATGCATGGCTCAAATAAGCCAATTGAGTTTAGAAAACAACTAAAAGTAGGCATAAAAGTTAAATTTTGGTGACATATGTATAGCTAAAGAAAAATATTCCCACATAGACTATAATATAGCCTTTTAGGAGCTAGGCTATATGGGTATGAATAGGTATATTTGCTGACATTACCAACCAGGAGTGAAAGTATTAAAGTAAAGGCTATATCAATACAGAAATACAACATGCAGTAAATTACGTGATTGCTTTCAATAATGAAATTAATTGTACACAATGTGTGAATAGACAGGTTATTCAACAACTCTATGGTGTACCCCTTATCATGCTTTATATTATGCCAAATGCTGAGCTTGTACAGTGACATTGGTTGCGTGGGTCTCTATGTGAAATGAGATCGGACTTGACTTGACTGTCGGCACGATGGTAGGAAAAGGGCCTATCAGATAAAAATGTTTTAACGCGATTTCCCAGCGTAAACTCTCTGTCCGGGGTGATCAAGGCTTCGGCTCTAGTAGTATTCTACTTATCTCAGCGTTCTACTGCAGGCTTAATCAAGTTTGACAGAGCAACGGACGAGCACAACACAAATGACACAGAAGAGACTGTGCGTACAAGTTTGGGTGATATTGCCAATGTCATAATTTATTAAAAGACATCAGCGCAGTGCTCTATAAAGAGCCTTTCATTGTAATGCATTTTAATCAATAAACCTGAACCTGCCTGTTTTTCTGAAATAGACATTGTTACATTATTCATTTACGAAAGACATAAAGATGACCTATTGTCCACATAAATAAATGCCCTGTCAAATAACATACGATATGGCGTCTTCACATTACTGGAGGAAGGGGGGCGTTATAAGGAACAATAGCATGATGAGCATATGAATTTCAGAGTAACTTATAGTACATCAGGTGCTGCAAGTGTTGTGAGCCTCTTTCCATTCTAAATCACCTTCACACTTTCCTAATGGAACCAGGAGCGAGGCCTGGGGATTACGGGGTGTTATTGGAGCATCATATGTTAAGCTCAGAGGCCGTGAGCGATGCATCCATTATATTATTTCTGCATAAAGCGCTCTAACCAAATACCTGGAACAGTGAACATCGACTCCTCCAGCGTCGGTGTGCGTCATATAACTGCTTCTTAGCACGAGGACAATACGGCAGCACATTTTGTCCAACTTTTAAGGACTAGATTGACAAAAAAAACTGGACGTTAGGAACACTTGACATAGGACTACTGTGTAACATGTTTAGCTAAAACTGACACTGGAATTAGTAAAAGAGGTTACACATTAGAACCCATCTGAATTAACAAAACATGTCATGTAAAAATGTGTAGACGTAATATGTAAAGTTTTCATGCAAATACACAGTGTAAAATGTAATAAGGTTGTCTAGTATTTAATCTGATCATGCATCTATAAATGCCTGACATTTGCTGTTAAGTGGAATAAAGCAATAAATTATATAGGCTATAGAGAAAACACGTTTTGCAATTGTAATTCACCTGCAATTGTACCACTTTAGTAATTTGCTTCTATATCCAAATGCATTAGGAATCTATAGAGATATAGTTCCATAACACAAAAATGTCCTATATGGAATCCAAACCACATCGAACCGTACGCATTGTGTTCTGTGGCCGCATGTAACGCACTCAAAGCTCAGTCATGGTATGAATAATTACTAATGATCTTGACAAATGAATAAGTACACCTGTCTTATATAAACCCTTTTTGTATTTGTGTCTATTTAGAGTGTTTGTACTTAAAAAGAAAAAAATACATGTAATCAATGATGATTTCGAATGTCGAATTTGATGATCGGCGGTTGGTTTTTAATGACCTAAAATAACCAATGACCTTTCACATAGTTTGCAAATAATTAACCGACAGTAAAGACTAATAATAATGATAATAATAATAAACAATAACATACAAGATATGTTCCACAATGGATTTTTAAATAATTGACTTGAGAACATGAAATACTAATTGATTCCAGACTGGTGTCCCGGTGGGTTAGAATAGCTGAAGCACTCTTTAGGGATCTCAGAAACGTCACCGTTTTACCTGAATTGAGAGGCAGCGATGTGTTGTTGATTGGGCTCACATAAGAGGCCCGGTCCACGTAGGAGAGGGAGCACTGGTGTGGTGGTGATTAAATGAACTTCTGGAGAGCCAAACTGACATGTCAAACCCGATTGACCAAGTAATACACGATAGCAGCTTGCGATATTACACGGCGGGCAGATATCTTAACAAGCACACACGCACACACACAGACATGCGTGCGTGCGTGCGTGCGTGCTCACACACACATACTCGCAAACAGTCTCTGCCACACACACTATTACATACACACACACACACACACCATTTTCTCTTGTTAAATGAAAATGACTCAGTGTAGCCCCACCATCCGATACATGCATCATGGAGTTCAGTCCGGCAAAAGCCCTACTAAGAGAAACCGGAAGAAAGGGAGTCTGCAGTTCCAGCCGCCCGGCTCCATTCAGAAGAAAAGCTTCCAATGGCTTCATTAGAAGTAACGAGTTGACACAAGGTAAATCTAACATTGAGGCGCCATTCTCTCCGTGCGCAGAGCGCCCTCATTAACTGTCGCTAACAAGCCGTGCAAATACACTGATTGGACAGCTCCCGTACTACCCCGCGAACTTAGCAGGATGCCCACTTAATGAGACCACACAAAAAAGAAAAGAAGTTGGAAAAAACTCTTCACAATCGAACAGTTTGGAGTTTGCTGAAAGGGTTAAAGTGTTGCGTCCAGAGGACAGGCATCTCAAAGTTGCATCTCAAAGAATTGAATAGGATGTAGCCTATCCTAAAACGATTAGTGTGACGATAGTTATGCATTGGTGAAAAATGAATTTTGGATTGTTTTTACATTATTTTTAAGGCTATACACCAATCAGAAATTGTTATAAACTTCCTTTAAATTATATCTCATCTTATTAAATGTTTTCATTATTTGAAGTATGCTACACATCAACCTCCTTAAGCATGCCTTTTATAACAACAAATCACAAAACAAATATTTTGTCCTTTCAAATGTAGCCCTGGTATTCATTCCGTTATCATTATAATAGCGTAATGATTGAGCAAGACAAAAGGTGTACCTGTTATGGATAGATAAGAAAAAAGCAGTGCAGTCCAGCTCTGTGAACTGCGTTTAGGCGCTCTGAGAAGCAATGAGGGTTGTGAGCCGGTAAAGAGGGGTATTTGCGCCCCGTTCTGACCGCATCACACAGCTGCATGCAGTTTGTGCCATGCAACCATGGCAGACTGGTGCTCGTCGCGTCGTTCCACAGTAACTTGGGAATATAGTGGACTACTTGTACTCCGACCATTTGTCTTTTTTCCGATTTTTTAATGAAAATGTGTATTTTTCCTAACAGAGTTTGTTGAAATTGTGTTTTATCTTACTAGACAAGGCAAGTAATCGGAATAAAAAGGGAATCCACACGGCTCAGAATAACTAACAAACTTACTGGTTCCGGATTTGGAATGCAACCGCTGTTCTTGATCAAATGGATTTCTCACAACAGAAAGAACACGCACAGGATAGTCCAGTCTTGCATATGTAGTGTCCCGTGGTGACAATCATCCATTTCAAACCTGCTAGGTACAAAAACAATTGAGTGAAATGAGAAACTGAGATAACTCATGCAGTGGATTTGTCTAAATCTTACTCTCACTCCAATAGTTTAAACGTGTCTAAATGAACTTCACAAAAAAAATTATACTGTCGCTTCCCCCAATTCGCATGTGACCTGAATCCTGTCATTGAAACATCTCAATCTCTTCACTGTCCGAAGCGATTGCATTCAATAATTCACAGCGCTCATCAATCGTAAACTAACAAAAAATCTGAAAGAAAATAAAAGGACCCGTTACTTCCAGCACACTAGTTCTTCGCCCCGGAAAACCCCACATTACGCATGCATGGTGACCGACGACTGAGTGCAGCATTCACAGATTTTGTAGTCAACATCTGAGAATTTGAGATCAAAGTGAAAGAAAAATAAAACTGTTTTCTTACCTTTTCAATGAGCACATCTGTCTGTTCCTGGTCTCCACACTCATAATATGACGTAACGAGCATCTTTGTTTCTTTGACCCCCATTGGTACATACACAAATAGCCTACAACTAATGGAAACGACCACATTTTGAGTTCATTGTCAATAGCCAACGTTGAATAATCACGCGTGGACAAGGTTAATTAAAACTTTTGCCGGTGTAAGCGTTATAATTCACGCGTACATTGTAAAATCGAGGGATTCTGCAGAAAATAAACAATGATCTAGTTAATGGTTTGACGGCATTGAGGACCCTGCCACCCGCTGGTAATAGTTAAGAGTGTGGAGCATTAGAAGCTGGAGGATAAACAGACAATTAGACCAGGTGAATAAACTTGTTTGGGGGTGTTAATTACATGCTTAACGTAAACAAAAGCTATGTAAAAGAATGTGATTCACCACTGAGCTTTGCAATCCCATTCAGGTTTTACATTTCACCTCTGTCTGAATGATTTCCGAATTGCCTGCGAGGGTTATTTCCAACTAGGGCTCCGTCGTCTACTAAACATAATTCGAGGTATTACCTGCAAACACATAGAATCCAGTTAAACATGGTCGACCAAGCTAGGTCACAGACGACTGTGTATATCAGGAGTAGTTCTGCTAATCCTGCTCCTAATATTGGTAAGGGGGAGGTTAGTTTTAACACTACCACCACTGCCAGAATGGAAATACCTCCTGTTACTTCCAGACCAGGAAGCAACGGGACCAATTCAAGTGCCACTTGGAATTACTTCTCCAGAGTTTCGTATGACAAGGGAGCGAACAGGTTTGATCCCAAAGACACAACCTGCCCCAACGCTTACAAGGAGACCCTCACCGCTGCAGACTACAACTCAAATACACACGCACGCACGCACACACGCAAACACACACACATAACACCTTAAAAGACTAATACGAGGCAAATATGAAAATGTCAAAAGAGAAAGTTGTGCATGCTTGGATAGGATACTTACTTCCTGTAACGCTGGAACTGGTGGTCTAAAGTAGACAACGGAGAATGTACACATCTGAGAAAGAAAAAGAAAAGTTTTGAATTCCTGAATGATTTCGTAGAAAGGCGGCTTAGGATAATTATGTCAGCTTTATTGAGACCGGATTAGCCGAAGTCTAGATGCTACGCATTATACGTGCCCTTACAATGTGACCACTGTTCGTAACAGAGTGAACTCACACTATTTTAACACCAGCTAAACCCTGTCTAAATATGAGGCAATACCGTCGCTTTTGACATAAACATGAAAATCACACCGCTACCGTGACTAATGAAGCCGAATCTCATGACACATTCAAAAGTGTATCATGTGATATGTGTGGATACTTGATCAACACAGCCTAATGGTTAATAGATTTATTCTGTAAATTGTTTTGTATGAATACCCTATGCATTAGTTTAAATTACGTTATAACATATAACAACATTGGTAAAACGTTTCTTGGATCAAACGCTCCATGGATCCGTGTTTAATTATCACAACAACGCATCGATATGCATTTGGCATCAGAACTCTGTGTTTGGTAACACGTCGGGCAGCGGGCCAGGTCTTCACCGCAGCGTATCACCAGCCCGGGCCGAGTCGGACAGGACGGCGAGCGGCAGCAGCAGAGTAGCCTACACCCTGACCAACTCCGGTGGAGCCACCCGTACTGCTATAACCTAGCGGAAGCACAGCCGTGTCACAGTAAATACTGACATATTGCTTTTCCATACATGTAAAGTCCCTCAAATCGAGACCGTTTCAAATACTTTATGTATTAAATAAAAAAATATAAAGGAATCATTTTGTAGCCTATTGCACAGAGAAGCGCAAAAGGACAAAAAAGGAGGATAAACGAAATGGGCAATGGCTGATGTTAGCAGGCATCCCTCTCCAAAAATTGAAAACTGTTCCCATGTAGCCTACCGAATAGGAAAAACTAGTGAAAATATTGTGTGAATACAGTATTAGAGTGGTCTAGTATGTATTCAAACGTAGGTATTTTCTCGTGTATCCTGACATGTCCATTTGTCGCCTCTTAGCCCCCTCCCCACCTAAGCATCTCTGCCCTACATATCTTCTTTAACTTTAACGAGCCTCGTTAAGATCGCAATAATATTCCACCCACTAATTGCTCATTCCATTCAACAAATAGGCGAGCATTGGCTTCTACTTCTTGCGAGCCCGTGCTGTGGGAGGGTGGTGTTGAGATCGGAGTTTGTGATAACCCCCCGTGCGTGCTGCAGAAGTGGTGAAAGCCTCGGTCTACGTACTGGCTAATGATTGGCACGCTTGACAGTGATTGGCAGGGCTGCCATGACAACCTCACAACGACACCAAGAAGACCAATAGAAAAAGCGACACAAAATGTTTCAATGCTACACTCACGGTGGATTTAGGGGGGAGATATTATGAGGCTGGTGTCATTAGGCGATAGCTATTGAATCATTCAATCTTTACTCGTCGTTTCTTTTTCTTGATAATTTTCTTTCTCTCTCAGGTCATTCCATGGTTTTCAGATCCCCTTTAGAGCTTTATCCCTCCCATTTCTTTCTGCCAAACTTCGCTGATCGCCCTTTGCTCTTGGCGAACAGCACTCCCAGCACCAGGTCTCCAGAAGACTTGTCAATGTTTCAGCTACCGACCCTCAACTTCTCTCCGGAGCAAGTGGCGAGCGTCTGTGAGACGCTGGAGGAAACCGGAGATATCGAACGGCTGGGACGATTCCTGTGGTCCCTGCCCGTTGCACCGGGAGCATGCGAGGCGATCAACAAGCACGAATCCATCCTGCGAGCGCGCGCCGTTGTCGCCTTCCACACGGGGAATTTCAGAGACTTGTACCACATCTTGGAGAACCATAAGTTTACCAAGGACTCCCACGGCAAGCTGCAGGCCATGTGGTTGGAGGCTCACTATCAGGAGGCCGAGAAGCTGCGTGGTCGCCCCTTAGGACCGGTTGATAAGTACAGGGTACGAAAGAAGTTCCCTCTGCCCAGGACCATCTGGGACGGCGAGCAGAAGACGCACTGTTTCAAGGAGCGTACACGCAGTCTCTTAAGGGAGTGGTATCTCCAGGATCCGTACCCAAACCCGAGCAAGAAAAGAGAACTGGCTCAAGCCACAGGACTCACTCCCACACAGGTCGGAAATTGGTTTAAAAACCGAAGGCAACGAGACAGAGCCGCAGCAGCGAAAAACAGGTTAGTGTTCCATTTATTGTTAAATGTAGCATACAACCTAGCATAAGGAAGCTGTTGTTCATTTTTTTTGGCAAATGTTCATGCCCAGATAAATATGTTCGTACATAAACACGCTCAAAAAAGTGTTATTAAAAGCAGTCGATGTTCAGGGTTGAGGACGCAATGCTACCGTGACATTTTAGTCATATCCAGAAGTAGGCTACAATGGTACAACACTGTTCTTTTAAACATTTCAACACATATCTAATCACGTTGTGAGTTTAAAAAATACAAACGGTTATTTGTATGCGTAAAACAAACTCTGACTTAGCCTAAGCTAAATTCCAACGCTGAATCGACTAGCAAGCGATGGAAATCAAAACATAGCCTCATGTTAGCTCATGCACCACAGTCAAAACAACACCACATTCGGTATCTTACCAGGAAAAGGCTCCGTTTCGAAAATGATCTACCTTGAGTATGTACAATTATCAACATTTCCAGCAATATATTAGGCTACATAAACAATAATTGTGTTGCCATTATTATGTCCGGTGTGTGGACTTAAAATAAAGCAAGCACAGATACACATCTTGTATTTTACGTGCAACTGAATTTCATGTTCTCAGATAGTGAAATGTCATTCTTTTGGAATGTAAGTTACACGATGCACCTTTGAAACGGAAACACTATATTCAAAGTATGTTATTATCAAAACCTATCACTCCAGAAATATTTATCTTTTGATAAGCTATGGGATGATTACATTAAAAAAGAAATAGATAGAAATAGATATCAGGATTATATAAAAAAAGACAATTAAACCAGCTTAATAAACTGATACTTTATCCCAAAACAGAATAGTTTTGTGTTGTGCACAAAAGGCAGGACACTTGATTCATTTACACATTTCAGTGGCTGAAATTCTAAGACATCCATTCTAAAATAAGTGGGCCTATTGCAAGTACATATTACATTACGTTGTTGTGCAACATTAATTGACATGAAAAATAATTGAAATTACATTTGCAGGCATATTTTTTTTAAACAACAGCCATACTATTGATACAAAATTACATGCAAATAGCTCTAATCATTTAAATAAGCCTATATTGTTAACGTAGTCAAAGTAAATATACATTTCCATGTCCCAGTAATTCGTGCCTATATGGTAGACCTACTATCATCGAGATAAGCGTTCAGGATGTCTGGAGTGATTCAAAATTTGACGTCACTCATTCATACACAGGCTTATACACAACCTATAAACCCAGCAATCTAAACAGGTTATGTTTCTAATTAAACTGTTATTATGTGTCTAATATGCATTTAGGTATATAGCCTATTATAGGCTAGCCTATATTAGGAAAACGTAAAACAATAATATTGTGATAGTGTTAGTATAATGAAACAATGTACATTAATTGATATTTGTATTTGATATAATATACTATACATGCATTTTGTTACAAGGTGTATGTTTTATTATTCAGAAAAACATCAACAAAATTCACGGACGAGCTTATGCTATTGCTTTTTGGTAAAAGCATTGACATTTGTTAAAAGCATTGCTTGTTGTATACTATATGTATAGCCTGTTCAAAGACAGGCTGAAGGCTATTTTGCAGTGGGACATTATGTATCTAATTGCAGTTTTTCTACTCCCTTTTAATCTCCAGGCTCCAGCATCAAGGGATGGGACAGAATGGTATGCGGTCTCTCTCAGAGTCCGGCTGCACTCCGCACAGCTCGGCCGAATCGCCGTCGACTGCCGCCAGCCCCACCACCAGCGTATCGAGCATGACAGAACGAGTCGACACCGGAACGTCCATTCTTTCCGTGACCTCTAGTGACTCGGAGTGCGATGTATGATACAAAAAAGAGAAATATTTACAGGGAATATGGACCTGAACAACTATGAAATATTTGGGGATGAAAAAAGGACAAATTGATATAAATATAAAAAAGAGATAGGCCTAAAAGCACGTCTTTTTCAAGCGCTTTCAATGGACCCACGCCTTCCCCCTACCCCCACCACTACTTGCATGATATTTTTTATTTTTTTGTATCTGGGGAAAAATACTCTGAATTCATTATTTCCACATGGACCATCCAGAAGAGGGAATAACCAGAATATGGTGTTTAATCGCCTTTTTCATCTCCGTTTTAGTCCAAGTGATGATGCCGGTCAGCCAAGATGCAATCCTGTTTTACTTTATGTTCATCAGACAATCATTTAAGTCGTAAGCACCTTTTTACTACACTTCTGTCACTGCCTGTGTGGGGTACTGGTCAAATGTTGAACTGAATCGTTATGACTGTATCAGATTTTTATTTTTATTTCAAGATTTTATATTGAATTATGTATATCTCAAATAATGCGATCATTCTCCCGGTCTGTAATATACGTGTAGAAATATGCTTGTACATATTATTGCTCTCCCGTCTCCATCCTCTTTTCTATCCTTCCTCACTTTTCTCAACTTGGTGTTCCTACATAAAATATTTGTCAAAGCGTAAATCTAAGTTCTCTAGGCGTTTTGTTTGTTTGTTTTATACTTAACATGGGAAAATGATGATATAGATACACGTGTTATCAGTCACATTTATGCAAAATAAGTTTAATATAAATTTGGAATAGCCTATTGCTCAACGACAATTCAAGTCGTTCTATTTCCCCGAGGGTCGCCTAAAGCGCTTATTATTCAATGTTTCTTTCCTGCGTGTTTATGTTAATGTATACATTTTTAAATCAAATACAGTATTCATTTTTCTTATACATTCTGTATTAAGTCTCTCTTTTCAACACATGCTAATTGCTTATCCAATCTCGAGCGTTTATGAGAACAAAATGTATGACGCCATATGTTTTCATCATCTGCTTCTGCATTCACAACAAAACAGTGAATATAGGACATGTGTCCAAAGCCCTGAGCAAGACATGAACTAGACTTTAATCGTGTAGGTTTAAAACATAAACCTGCAAACGGGCTTGCATATGTTATGGCAAACGTCAACGTCATGTAGCCCTTAAATGTGAGTGCCGTTTCCTCTTTTGTTTACGGTGGCCAGTGAATACAGAAATTAAGTAAACGCGCCATTAAATGGTGTAATCATGATGGACTCCTCCCCTAGTCCAATCTCCTATTGTGGGCCAGTGAAAGAGCTTTTCTTCCTCAAGCTCGAGCATTCCCCCAAAAAGGCTTTCCCCAGGCCTTCCATCTCAGTCCCAAACCAACCATAATGGCCTGGGTTTTCCTATATTTGCAACGCCACTGATTTCACTGGTTGAGCCTGTCTCTTCATGGTTGTTCCTCGACACTATCTGTCCATGACAGATTTGTATTTTATTAGCATTGACAAGATGTGCAATGATCAATGTAGGATGTTTAACATGCGCAAATATCATTTTGAAAGTCGAAAGAATGTGCCACAGTAGCTGAGAAAAGATCCAAGCTACTATCACTAGGCAGCATAAAAGGCAACTCCACCAACATTCACTGCGTGGACTGCAAGAAAACTGAGCAAGTGTGCCATTTTCATTATTTATGTCATTGACACTTGGGGTTTCTGAATGAGTTGTACAGCCATAGGTCTATCTTATTTAACAGGACAGTATCTCTTTAGTACAAACACAACCTACTGTTGTGGTTTTAAATCTTTCTCGTCCAAAGGTCACCCACAGTCCATGAGCTTGTCTTTTTGATCCTAATGTTAGATGTTTGGATTGGCGAAGCATCCCTTGGTCACATACACACAACCCGGTGTCTTCAGGCTTGCAGATGGTTGACAAGTATAATAGGCCTACTAGTGCAACAAAACGCTGTATTAGCGTGATGTGTTAAAAGCCCAAAGCTTAATTTCAAGCTACTAACACTTGCTACCTCTCCACCTGCTTGACAGTAGCCTTACCACAGTTTGTATTTAAAGTCGGTGGTTTGGTTGGTGCATCTACATTGACGTCTGCACATTCAAAAAAGGAAAGCTGTTTTCCTATAATGGAAGATCAACACGCAATCTAAATCTAATATTTGACATACCTACACTTTATTGTCTGCAACTTTGTGGTATATTTAATTTCTCAATTGTTTGTACAGAACTGTCCCAAGTTCTTAGCCTATTCGACGACGGTCAAGTCTGGGGGCTTTTTACGCCAAAACAGACGTTCAATCTATTTGTAATGACCTATTATTCTCAAAGTCTAACCTATCTTGCCAAAGTCGTCCAGATAGAGAAATCAATCAACCTAAATGTTTAGCACTAATGCACCGGACACAAATGCAAAGAAAATTAAAAAGCGCTGATTCCATAGCAATCATTTGGAGTTGATTGTGGTTGAAGTAAATCTGCATTTAAGATAATTCTGCGTCTTAAGTCTATCTGCAGGAGAAAGATATGCCCTATCACCATCACGGGGAGGTGGAAACCGCCACCCCGCCATTGCTGATCTGTATCTGCCTGGTCACTCTCACTGCACAAGTTTATTTGCCGCGACAAGACCCGGTCATGATCGGGATTAAATAATCGGAAACTGAGCAGATAATTTTTTCACTTTAATGAAACTTTTTAAAATTAGTATTATTTAATTAACCTAATGTTTACACTTTTAAAAGTGGGTATTTATAGAGTTATTTCCTCTATAAAATATTTTTTAGGGCAAACAAATGACCTTTGACCTGTTTTGGTGGCAGACTTTTTGTGTTTAAGGTTATTAGTATAAACTTCAACGTTTTACTTCGCCTTGTGGTAGACTTGTGGTAGGCAAATGGTTGAAGTCTGTTGCTTCAGCGGGGATCATTACTGCGTGCTCGGGGTTTTTGTTCGTGATCTGTCAAGTCAAATATGGATCATGAGACAAAAGAACTTAGCGAGGAGTAATCTCTGTGTGTGATACTCACATGTGAATACGTAGAGAGAGTAAACGAGAATGTGAGACAAGTGGAGCTACAATAGACGGGCACGTTTTTTCCCCACTCTTTCTATGTGTATCGTCTATAGTGCGTGTGTCAAACAAACTGAATAAAGGATTAATTGTCCTTTTCCCATAACCTTGTGAGCATAGAGGCGGCCGAGAACTATTTGGCCATGGTCTACAGTGAGAAATGCTTGCCCTGCCCTGTTTTTTCTCTGATTTCACCGGTTAACTGAACACAACTTTTCTATTCGTGTGTATTCATGCAGCTCTCAAAGAGCGGCAGTTCCCTCTGACCCGAATTCAGCGCGTGTAGCAGCGGCACAACCTCTCACTGCACAGTGCAAGCGTTCTTAGGCAGGACCGGGCCTTTTAGACTTAATGCTCACTCATTTTTGCACAAGTCTGAAATTAAGGTAAGACGTCGGACAAACACTTAATGGCAAAAAATATATGCTAGCCTAAAGTGATATAATACCGATTAAGATTTTGCGTAATTAAGTAGTAGGCCAACGATGAGAGCCACATTAAGGTTATGCAATACATGAGGACTAAACATTTAAACGGCATTGATTACCATAACAATAATTTGTAATGGTTGTTAGCTTATTTAATTAGCTCTCTAGTGTATAATTTTCACACTGTTAGCTGTTGATGGGTACTACTATGTAGACAAAAACAAACACAGCATGTTTGTATGGTCTCATGCCACATATTTCCCCCTCACGCGCTTGTGTGTGTTCAAATAAGAATGGTTTCAGAACGACCAAACTATACAAGGGAGCATTCCATGGATAGGCTATGTTGACATTGTACTCAGAGTACCATGGTCACTGCACCTGCCAGGTTGTGGTCATTGAAAGACAACGCTGGGCCAACGATAAACATTCTTCTCCCTCTCTAACACTACAGGGATTTAAAACTGTAATTCTATTAAATAGTAATTGAGGGGTCACGAGAGGCTATGATACAGGATCAGTGGTATATAAGCCTCTCGTTTGAACTTTAATTTGGAGGCATAGGCAGATGGGATCATAGCCTCTCTGATGCTTACCGTTTTAAAATGTTCAACACTAGGGGAAATATGCTTTAATGCCGATTAGTACCATTCCACAAGCTCTTTTAAACAAGCACAACATGAAAGCAACCCAACTTTAGCTTGTTCATCCGCAACACACCTCTCTGTTGCTCAATGGGTGGAGGGGGAGGGTGAAAGAGGGTACGCGGCTCTGATCTCGCGCCTTCTGCACACTGAGTGGACAGACCCGCGAGCAGCTTAAACACAGCCAGCACCTGTGATTTCAACAGCTATTCTCATGCCATCTTATGGCGTTAATGTATGCAGTGAGAAAGGAAACATAAACACACGAAGCGAGAGTCATTGAGACAAATAATATAATCTACGAGCCCGCAAGCATATCGTTCAGGCACATACAGTATATTTATAGGTCAAATGTATTACAAAACAAATAAAAATTGTCAACATATGACATGTTTAAATTAATTATATTGGCTATATTTAGGCCTATCGTAGATTGATGCATGCTTTGAGTGAAATACACGGAAACTGAAGCCAGCAGGCCTACTTTAAAGGTGCATTTTATTTTTATTTTTTGTATTTTACTGTCATTCTGGTCTATAAATAACATTTTAAAACTCTGGAACACCAATCACTTAAACTATCAATTTGAGATGGCTACGTCCGTTTGAGGGAAAGGACAACCTACTGATTAAAGGTAGACAATTCAATTAGCAATTATTATGAATTTGAAAGAGAGACAGCGAGAGAGAGAGAGAGAGAGAGAGAGAGAGAGAGAGAGAGAGAGAGAGAGAGAGAGAGAGAGAGAGAGAGAGAGAGAGTTTTTACCTCATATCTCATATCCGTTCACTAAGGCGTCCTCCGGCCGGCCTTCTCAATTAGCGCCGCTGCTCGCGGAGCCCCGCTGAGCCGGAGAGGTTGCCCCCCGAGTCACCAATAGCACCCCCTGCGTCTCCTACGGCAACTCTGCCCAACAATCATCAGACCATTTATAGATTGACTCATTTTGTAAATAATCTTTGACATGCTAAAAAAAACACCATTCGAGACAACTTTATTAGCAAGAAACCATTTAAACAGATGTCATGTTGGCTGGACTTTGGTCACACGTTCCCCCTGATGAATTGGCGATTGTTCCATACCCTGTCAGTGAACGCTCCTCACTATTGTCAAACCGGAGAGAGAGTGCAAGCCTGGGCAGAAAAAAGTCCCTTCACTCTCATTGAAAGAGCCGGATAGACTCGGGCCACACATCCAAACCCGCTCAGCCGAGGACGAATAATGAGCGACAGACCGCCCGCCTGATCAGTAATCATCTTTTCCCCTGTCTTCATATCCCTGTCCCTGACACCTTCATCTGTCCGTTTTAAACATACTTTGCATATTCCCAGACAGTGAAACCCAAATAGGCCCAACCAACATGTCTATTGTAAAATAACCAGCAATTGCGTCCACATAGCCTATTTTATTGCTAGTCTATACTTTCAAAATACGTTTAAAGATAGGCGATTTAGCCAACTGTTAACTTCAACACGCAACATTAAATTTAAAAATAACAAAAATCTAATAATACCCCAGTTTAGTAGTTTTAATGTGATGGCTAAAGCAATTTAACCTCATAACTATCCTGTTATGAACAAATTACTCTTTAACAGGGACTTTTAATAAAAACATATTAAGAACAATTTACTTTTAAACTATTTAGATCTGGTTAAACAGCGAGAAACTATAGATCAGGTGCTACAGGATACAGCCTAGACTACAAATCTGGACATCTATGTTAGTCACTGCACTCCAAAGAATGACAGTAAACACAATTACACAGCCTATGGTCTAGTTCAAATAGGTTAGTGAAGACGCGGCCTCCTCATGATCAAGTAAAAGCCTACCCTGGTTTCTTTACACACATTTTATTTTATTTAATATTTAATACATTATCGATTCATAACAATCATTCTGCGTAAGTGGAATGAAAAGTACACAGGACCGTTTTAAACTGCGTGCACATTCTTAACAAAAGGTCGGATATTGACTCCAGTTGGAGTCTGGTTGGCCTTATCAATTTAACTTCCGTTTAGAGCAGTAGAATGGATTACCCACAGTGCTGAGCTCGTGTTCACAAACAGCCTCTGTGAGGATTCCAAGGAAAGCAGCAACAATGTCGGTTAACTGACAAGGTGGTTCAAGTCGGCAGCATTATGCGTGCTCATACTGCCACCCAGTGGGTTTTCTATGTAGTAACAAACGGTACCAAGAAGCGGTGCTAAACGTTTAAGCACGGCATGAGGCCTGTAGAAATAATGTGACTGGAAATGTAATGGTAAAACGTGTTTTTTTATTGTTAATGCTAAAGCATTCACATGTGCCCTGACACCGGAACCAATCGTGATTGGTTTGTTCAGTCTCATGAATAGGCCTTAAACTCTAACTCTAAACCACAGCACCACACCCAACATATGAACATGACGTATTAGAATTGTATGAATTTTCTTTGAGAATTACAGAAACATCCTTCATTACATGGAGGTTCGTACACTCATACCTCCTGTCTTGCCAGTTTCATTGAGCTTCTCGCGCTCCAGTTAATGCCCGGGCACCACGGGGACAGGGTCTGAACAAGCGCGCGCATTAATGTTTTATCATATGAAAGTCAAATGATGTTGGAACACTGAACTGGATTTCCATTTGTGCTAGATCAAGGATTCAGACGGCAGCGAGTGTAATGGAATCCCGACTCCCTGGTTAATTTTTCACCACTGATACCCAGGGTTTTCGAGCTTCCAAGGAGAAAATCTAATGGGTTCAGTTGGAGCGCAGCCTTTTAGAGTTAAACTCTCGGGCGAAGAGCAGGAGACTGAGAGGGCCCGCTGTAAATGGACGGTAAAACACGCTTATAGCTACAGGACAACCATTAATCCCAGTCTCAGAGGAGGTAGGTAGCCTGGTATAGGAGCGAGTATCAACTTTTTCACTTCCACTTTAGGTTCAACCCCCACCCACTCAAATGCGACCGTATTTTCTTCATGAGCGCATGCTGGCGAAAGTAACAACGAGTGAAAAGTCATTGCAGTCTATTTCCACTACGTCCATAAGAGGACTCATAAAGGCATGCTTCCTGAGTGAGAGAGAGAGAGGAAAGACGACAAATAAAGATAACTACAGATGTAAACCATTTGAAATGTAGTTGCCATTTGACCTTATGTGCTGCCTTTGAAGGCACATCAAATATAGATACCAATAGCATGTACTAGCATTTATCTCAATATTGAAAATCACCAAGTACTATATCTGAAAAACAGTAAACATTCTGTGTTGAAATAAACTGGTGACCTGTAACAAAAAAAGTCCACTCTCTTGGCCAAGAAAAACAATTGTGTTCATCTCAACACTACCACCTTGAAACCAGTTGTCTCAATCAATCATTTCTAAACACAAGACACTCCTTAACATCTATCTGAGGTAGCACATCCATAACTCTCCAGTTCCCACCCCATGCTCTCCTGGAACCCAGAGATGAGGCACCCCTCGCCCCTTGTGTTACGTTCGGATGAGGCCCTGGTCGAGTTGAATGGTGGACCAGCCACATGTTTATTTAATGGGCTTTTGTACATGTGGTGAGTGACTCATCTGGTCTTCAAAGCAAACTCTTTAAAAATGGCATCTGTCCCGTGGTGCCCCTGGGTCACATGCATATTTCAAACCCCTGCTCTGGTCCGACCCAACAGTCCTACTAGTAAATGGGGGTCAGCAGTACATCACACAAGGGGGAGAAGATGAAGCTCTGGAAGATCAGAGTCGGACTATGTGGTTTATTCTGTGTGTCAAGATAATTCAGATATCAAATGGTAATTTCCAGACTGAGGAGGAATTGTTGGGCCACTGTAAAGATTGGAAGGTTTATCAGTGCAGAGACAGGTTCACATAACTGTGTGTGAGATATGTGATGGTGAGGCAAAGGAAAACACTGGGAAAGAAAGGCTCTTTGCTCGAAAATGTCAATGGACAATGTTTGTTCTTTTTACTTACCAAATGTAATCCCTAGTGACCCTTAGGATGAGAGGGATGAACAGAGGGTGTTTACCGAGATTATAATATTATTATTTCGATTTCATTCAAATGCCACGCGCACACTCACAGAAACACAGAAACACACAGACTTGGAACTTGTTGTGTAACAGTGCCATCTACTGTCTAATTCCTATATCTGGTATTCATCCATGAAGTGAATGGGAGACAAAGCACTGACATACCGGTAAGTAAAAACAGAAAAATACTTTAGTATCTCGACAATCTTGAAACTTTATGGCAACTAAGTGGCGTGAATAACTGACAACATGTATATATATATTTTTAAAGATATTTTCTGATAATATACTTTCAACCCCAACTCTGCAGCCGAGAACTGATCTGACATGACATATGTGATGGTAGTCATTTCCTGGTTGCCCCCTTCATAATCACTAATGGCGAAGCCAGAAGATGCAGCTGAAGGATCTGGCATGTTGGGTCAGACTTGAGTGGGTGAAAACCTGTTCAAATGAGGACCTATCACAAACCAGACACCAGGGGGCACCATGACCACAAACCATCACATCAATCACGACCGAGGATTGGATTCACTCTCACTCAGTCTCTCATTCGATCTCAACCTCTCTTGCCAAGCACACACGTGGAGACGGTGGCACACACACACACACACACACACACACACACACACACACACACAAAGACACAGACACAGACACACATGCACACAAACACACTGAAGTAAAATTATACCCATAGCATATTTTCTGCATCTTTAACTGCACAATTGTTCACACTTCTTCCTGGCGCTAAGAAGCAACTGTAGCTCACTAGCAGAGTAAGTCAGGCAGTAACTGGATGTAAAAAAAAAAAAAAATCTAAATGACTGGCAACATCTGAGAAGTATACAGCTTGAAAACCAGTGTTGTGGAAGTTATCATGATGAGAGAAGGAGGAGAATGAGAGAGGAGTGGCAGGGAGCAGGGTGGGGGCGGGCAGGATAGAAATAGAGATGGGGATGGGGGGATACTTATGCAAGAAAACAGAGAGAGGGGGAGAAAAGAGGGATGGGCACAGAGGTATGGAGGCAGACATCAAAAACAGTAAAGATGGAGGTCTGATCATAGAGAGTGTGGGGGGAGGAGAAAGGAGGAGAGAAGTGAGGGGAGGAAGGAAAGGGATGAATAAAAGAGTGGTGAGATAAGAGGAGCGAGGGAACATGAAGGGTGAAAAGAAGAATGAAGTGAAGAGAAAAACGGATATAATTGAGGGGTGTAACACAAATGAAAAGACTAGCTTGCTTTCGGCCCTTGTGTGGTCCTGATGAAATTGTCAAACAATTTTTAAATATTCAAATTGTGGTTCATTGAGTCATACTAAATTTGACGTATAATAAAACGTTCCAGTTTTACGTAAGCTAGTTTTTATTGGTTGGACAGCTTCTCTCTTCTCTTCTCCTCCCTGTTAGATCGATCACCTCCTGTAGATGGCGTACGCACCAACAATAAATGCGACCTACTGCCGTTCATTCTTAAACGTATTCCTTACAAGAACATAACTCTAAGTTTGTGTTTGTCTGTGTGCACGTGTGTGCGTGTGTGTGTAAGAATGAATATGAACGCATCATTTGTTCAACCACACTCAGTAGGCCTTGTTATGGTTTCCATAGGAGCAGGAAGAACACTCATCCTCCATCCAGCATGTTGGAACGTTCCACAACAGTGTTGATGTTGACCATCAGGGCCCAGGTCACGCCCCTGACACCTGCATCCCCGTGCTAAGCAGGAAAAGAGAGCCTGGTTGCTTTTTA
Organism: Hypomesus nipponensis; assembly: GCF_054491055.1. Lineage (NCBI taxonomy): Eukaryota > Metazoa > Chordata > Actinopteri > Osmeriformes > Osmeridae > Hypomesus > Hypomesus nipponensis. The sequence goes on along the minus strand of NC_140371.1, from coordinate 19,297,206 downwards.
ATTGCAACGACAGAAATGTAATTAACATTGTGTTGCCGTTATGTAAGACGACCCAGTCAAGTGCACATTATAAAAGATGTGATATTGATGATATAGGCCTACAACACTCCACTCCACTGTTTTGGCTTCAATGTGTTAGTATGGTTCTCTGTTCTGAAAACAGCACTGGTGTTTACTGACAGTTTCGTTTCAGTTGACGAAAACGGGTCCCACGCACTCACACACACGCACACAGACACACTCACATGCACGCATTCACACATACTGTACATACATACACACACACACACACACACACTTTCATACGCACACACATACTATAATACACACCTAGATTAAGTGAAAGTCTGGCTCACGCAGCAGTCTACCTGGTCCTACCCGTTTGGGTGGAAATTTAAGAAAACCCAACCAACAGTTCACAAGCAACATAATTCACATTGATGTGATTGTGATTTCACAATTATTTATCAAGAAAGATATGTGGGTCTGGAAAGTATGTACCAGTAAACATATGTTGGGGGGTTGATAACATCATTTACTTTGATAGGTTCTAAGGCTCCATGTCGCGTTCTATACGTTGAAGGTCATGTGTGTAATCTATTGAGTTGTGTTTATTGGCACAGTGAAAAGGCCCCCAAAACGGTAATCAGCAACATTCACAAAGTGAAGCTATTTACTTTTGTATTTGATCTACTTCTGAGGTGCGCAGATCCTTAAGAAACCTTCTTATTTCAACATAGGTACTGATATTACATTCATCAACACGTTGGAATTGTAATCGCAAATTGAGCGTACTCGTATACTGCAAAGTGAAGGCAGCACGAATGAGTGAAGGTAATCTCTAGGGTGGACAGATGTAATGGAACGGCACCAAATGACCACCCAAGAAAAGCTATTGTGAACTGAAGGCTGTTTGTAAATCTTCAAATTTGAGTGGTCGGGGTTTTCCGCTTGGTCATCAAGTTCCACAAGTTTGCGATTTTAGTTGCAATTGCAAGAACACGCCATTGTTTTGACCCGTCATGTCGGAAGGTCTTGTAGTTCTGCAACACGACTTTTTTTTTACTCGCACAGGTCATCCACCGTGACAGATAGCAGCGGTGTGTACGGTAACTTTATGCGTCCGCTGCACGCAGGGAGTTGCCTGGTGCATTAATGCTTGGCTTGGTTCTACTCCCCTGACCACGGCGCGCTCTTCCTTGACCGTAACACAACACCCCCCGTTTCCGCTGTTTCATCTTATTTTATGGGATGCACCTGATACACTAAAATGCGTAATGGTTCAAGAAACGTTGAAATCTATGTGTCCATCAATAACCGTCTCACTGTACTTGACCCCGAACGGTTTGCAAAAAAACGAAACAATAAAAGGACATTAAAATACAAACGTGCGCGCTAAAAGTAGGCTACACCTGTCAGGTAGAGACATAAAGTGAAGTGAAAAAGTGAAGCCAATGACTGCAACAATGCCATGAAATACAGAAATACAAGCATAAGAATGACAATAATGACAAGAATAAAACACAACTTAAACTGTACTGTTAATAAAATACCTTGTGGAATTTTCAGTTGTTAGCTGTAGGCCAAGTAATAATGATGATATAACCTTTGGGGATACATATTTCATTAAATCTACAGTAAATGTTTTGTTTTGTCTAAAAGAAGGATAAGACTCAATGTCGACTTATAGACTTTTCGCACTGCACCTGCCATGGATAACCTATAGTCTGACTCTATTATCGACAATTTTGTTAAAAAAAACAGCCTTCATATAGAAAAATCATCATATTAGGATAATGTGAATAACAAATGAGAGGTAACCTTTTTTACATTTGGATAAAAAAAAAAAAAAGTATCATAAACAGGCATAAACTTAAATGTTATCGAGATATTTAGCATGTTCCTTAATCAAATTTGTGTCACATCAAGTAAAAACTACATTTTCCAAACCAAATTAGAAATTCATAAAAAAAATATTTTAATAAAGTATTACAAATGTAGCAATATTTAGGCTACAGTAAGCCTATGCATTTCACTTATTTAAGGGCATGCATGTCACCACGCAAAAACACCTACAGTGCAAACATAACTATGTTTTGAGAGTTATTACACTATTGCATATTTATGCATTACAGGCAAACTAACTTTCAATGAGGTTTAAGGTTTGCCGCTTTAGAGTCCAGAAACATTTGCAAACTGGAGTTGATGCATGCCTTAAAGAACATTATATACGTCGGGTAGACAACAATATGGTAAATAAAGATGACCAGTTGTCTAAGTAGGCTTACTTCGAACGGCAAATAGCCTTTCTGAAACAGGACACATCGACAATCGACAATGTGTCATGGACATTGCGTGCGTAAAGTCTGTCCACGTGCGTGAAGTGATGCGCGTATCAAGCATTTTGCCTTCAACTCAAGGTATTGCTATTTGCCAAGTAACTGCCAAAGTTTTGATCTATGGTTGATTTGTTCTCATTTGTAACAGGCTCAACAGCATATAGGCTGCACTGCATTTTATTGTAGCGTATCTGTCCAACAAATTCCTGAGCAGTACTGAGTCAGAAAGAGGGATATACTCTTTACCAGCATGACTGTTTTTAAGCACTGTCCTGACCTGAGATGTTTATAAACCACAGCGATGACATTGATCAAACGATGCACGCTGGAGGCTAATAGTATTTGTCATGTCCCTTTGTTTAACATAGGTCCCGTTATACTTGGAAATTCTTCTGTTTTCAGATTAAGTATAGCCTAGTTATGGTTTTATATGGATTGTCCTATATCTAATTTGTGTCATTTAAAAGGGCCTTTGTTTATGTATAAAGTTTATACTGTTTATTCTGATTCCATTCGTTTTCCTATAGTTGCCGAATTAGAGTCCCTTTTCCGTAAACTAAGATTCCAACTAAATCTCTACAATACGCAGCATTTATACCCAGTGGGAGTCTTGTTAGCCCAGCTTTGGCCGGCAGATTTCCCTAACATCTTTAGCCCAAAAGTTTAACAGCATTCCCCCCCCTTTCCAAGAACATATGCTGCACTCACGCGCTGGTAAAACATCAGCATTGCTCAGCAGGAGAAACATAGAATTTAATGACCACCTTGCTCTTCTCGAGAATTTCAATAGCTCTATTTGTTTTGTTAGTCTAATCTTTGATCTTAAATCTGTTCAACGAGAATAACTTTGAAGAATTAATCTTCAAACTGTTTTGTTTTGGTAGGCTTATTTAAGTAATACGATTAATATAAACATGTGAACACAGGAGCATGGGTGATCATGCACAACTAGTCTCTGATATTCCATATTCCATTAGCTAGCTTTAGTATTAAACAATGTGTTTGTACTTTAGTTACTTCAGTATCATTTTGGTTAAGTGTTTTAGAAATGTATGTTATATTACATTAGCAGTTCAATCATAACAAATAACAAGGTCATGAACATTTCCAGAGCATTGCCCTGATGAAGCAGAAAAGCATCTTAAAAGTTGTGGCCTTATAGCTGCGAATAGCCACTGTACAAACAATGCAAATACTGACATCCTGAAAATGAGGTGAAGTCATAGCCATTTCAAGAAAAACTTTCTGTACACCTTTGGAAAACATAAAATGTTGGGTTGAGTTGTGATAAAGCTGTTCAAACAGAGTCCTCTTTCAACATAATTTCTAGTTTTGTATTTAGTTATTTATTTTATGTCTCTGCTAACGCCGCACTTTTGTTTCCATCATCGACGCGAGGACAGATTAGATGTCATCACCTGAACATCAAGGATAGTCCATCCAACTTCAACCAACTTGTTTGTTAGCAACTGCCAGGCTTCTGACAGTTGTGAACGAACGTTTTTGAATTAGAGTAAAAAAAGCAGGCTTAGACCTACACTTTCATATTCCATAAACATAATTAGGCTAATCATTGGACATGTTAAAAAACGGACTTTAATACAACAGCGCATGGTTCCTGACACGTGTAATTTGAATATACTTATTATTGCAAAGCGTTTCTGCATGCACAATGAGATGTTAAACTGTCCAAGGCTATAGTCTAAATGCAACACATGTCATAATGTACACAACAGTCTTTCCAATGGCTTCATAATGCAATGTTACTTCTTCAATTCAAATATTGATACTGGTTCACAGCACCAACTTGAAAACTATAAAGCGCATGTACAGTAACCTATCTATCTCTACACCCATAGGTTTTAAACTACTGATTTTGATCCGTATATACTATCTACAATATCTTGCAAACAACATCGTGGCACGAGCCACTCAACAATGTACAATCTCAGAAAGCATTTGTCAGGAACTTTTAAATGCGTATTGCGAGTCAAACTGTAAACTGAGAGATTTTAAATAGATAATTCTGCCCATGAGCTAAGCACCTGTTGACATTATATTTACGGACTCAAACCGTTTTCATAATGAGGGTGTTCGATTCACAAAGTTTATATATTTCTTTTTTATACCACAAAGACCATTAATTGTCCATCCCATAAAAAAGTCCTATCGGGGGAGGCTTTTGAAAAAATAACACTTCTCAAAACAAAAAGCAACAAAAGCTAGATAAACTTAGAGGGAAATCACACACGTTCTCCTGTTAACAAATGCATTTCTTGTTTGTTTTTTATTATTGTAAAGGTATATGAAACTGTAGTTGGATCGTTTGTTTATGTTTTATTGTTAATCGCAAAGTTTACATGCAGTCGTTTTCCAAATGAAAATACAAATAATAAAATAATATATTTAGTCGTTCACAGGCGCCTTTTGTGATGCTAGATACTTATACTAAGATACCCAAAACAAAACAAAATACACTGAATTTGGATCTCTTGGAAAACCTGTGTAAACGAAAGGTCGTGGGGATGCCTACCTGACTGAGTTTACACGCGCCTATCCCCTAAAATAATTACGATAATAGTAACAAGAATTAAGACATTTTATTGTTTTCAACAATATAACATGTTATTACATTCCGGTAAAATAGCTTTCAACTAAACTCCTATGGACTACCATCTCACGTCTCACCGTGCTGCGCACCACAGAAGCCCCCTAAAGAGTCCATTCGTTCCTTCCGCCTTTGCACCTCGCCTCAAGTGCCTGAAGCGTATCTCACACATCCATGTACACATACAAAGTCCCCGTCCATGCAGGCTCCGCAGATTAGGAGCCCAGATCCACCAAGTTAGACGACATAGGGTTCAGTATAGTGTCGTGCAAAGAGTGATGGTGGTGCACCGAGTCTGCACTGGGCACCGGGATGGCACTGGGTCCCGGTGGTGGCGCAAGGCCGTGCAGAGACTGCAATCCCGAGTTTGATGTGAGGAGCATAGCCGGGCTCGAGGACGTGTGATCCGGCGTTCCTGAAGGCGTTTTGTCGTCATCCGAGCTCCCCAAAATAGTTTTATTTCCATTCATGGAAGAAGTCAATGGGTTGTGACTGTTGCTGTTCTCGTTGTTTTCCCTAGGAAGAGGAAAATACATAATTTGATGTATCATATATGTATGTCAACATATAACAACACAACCAAATGCAAAATGTCATTGTAGCAAAAATGTAAATTACGCATACACTATTTTCAAGCATGGCAATGACTGACCAATTAAATAATGGTCATTGACAGAAAGGGGCTTATTGAGATAAACAGGGGCTATAATTAAAAACAATGATCAACGTCGCTAATTTGACAATATATTTGAAAAGCACTCGTAAGCACACCTACACCTACACCTACACACACACACACACACGCACACACACACACACACACACACACACACACACACACACGCACACACACACACAAATACATAGGCTACTTAAACACACGCACATACACACACACACACGTTTCTATAAATAGATATTTTATGTGGGTACAAACTAATTATAGGCTATATCATTTCTATTCATTGATTTTGTAAGTAGCCCTATTCATGTCAGATATTAATTAAGTGGCAATAATTGAGGCAGTTCATCATTAATCACAAACAACTATCATACACACCATAGGCCTGATCACCCCATTAGTGTGAAAGTAGATTACAATTTATTTACCTGAACCAAACTTTTGTTTGCAAATTTGAACATTAAACCTTCTTTAGCAAGTAGCTCAACTTTTAAATATCAACAGTTTTAATGCATTCGTAGTGTAGTCATACATAGGCTACATTCAACTTGAAGGCCAACTCATGGGCTGGCAGACATTTTAGACAACCCCAAACGATTGTTCTATTAGACTTCTTTTAAGAGTCTGAATCGTAGTCAGTGACTTAAAGTTTTACAATGAAAAATCTGTGATTTATGCAGTGCTCTGTCTAAATTACTTGCCAGCGGGTGAAAGAGGATACCATCTCTCCACGAGCACCTGACTACAGATATCCTCAATATGGTGTTTATATTGTTGATTTATTTTTTACTTGATTGGTCATAACCAAATGTAAGAAAACGGACACATATGCCCGGTAAAATAAGTATCGATTTTTTGTCTAAATTGCGTTTCACATGCTTCATGTTGACCTCGGCCGACGCATGTGAACTACAGGGTCGATTATGCTACATGAGGTACAGATAGCCAGCGTCATGGGTGATTTTTCTAAATTGATTTTGGATGACCACTCTATGAACATGTACTTACTTATTCAGGGGTTATTCTGCTACATGAAATTATGCAGACCTACATTTTACAGTACTCTACACCCAACCAATATTGTTATCTTTGGCAACTTCTTGTGAAACTGTTTGTGGAATAGTCATTTATGGAGTCGACCTATGTAAGTATTTCCGTCAGCCCAGTTTCCACGGTAGATTTAGTTAGGCCCAGGTACTTTTTACCAGTAGTCTAAATCCATATTTCACTCATCCAGACCGACAGACAACAAGTAAACAATCACTTACTCGTACCTTTCCTTGGCCTCTGCCGCGCGATCTCTTTGCCGTCTGTTTTTGAACCAGTTACTGACTTGTGTTGTAGTCAACCCGGTGGCTTCTGCAAGCTCTCTTTTTTCTCGCGGGGAAGGGTACGGGTTATGCGTGTACCACTCTCTGAGCACGCTCCGACTCTTCTCTTTGAAACAGTAACTCGTCTCTTCGCCGTCCCATATGGAGCGAGGCAGCGGGAACTTTCTACGGACACGGTACTTTCCCACAGCCCCGAGAGGACGGCCCCGGAGCTTCTCCGCCTCAATATAGTGCGCTTTGAGCCACAGCTGCTGTAGCTTCGGGTGGTTGTGGGGAGAAAATTGGTGGCTTTCGAGAATCTTATAAAGCTCTCTGAAGTTTCCTCTGTGGAACGCAACCACAGCTTTAGCTTTGAGAACACTCTCGTTTTTGTGGAGGTGCTCGCAAGCTGGTAAAGACCATAAAAAGCGCCCGAGACGTTCGATATTGCCACCCTGTTGGAGAACCTCACAGACGCACGCGACTTGCTCTTGGGTAAAGCCAAACGTTGGAAGCATAGACATGGTTGTAAGTTAATAAACAGGTATGCTTTGCTCTTCGACCACGTCCTTTCTAGCGATTAAGACATTAAAGTATGCACACAGTAAGTCCATGAACGACAAAAGTTTCCAAAAAAAGAATATGAAAACGGTAAATAAAATCCAACCCCTTTGAGAGAACCGATGTCCTGCTCAGCCATACAAAATACAGAGCATTCCCAGAAAGTTAATCAGAGAGAAAGTTTTTACTCCGTCCTCAGCCTTCCTCCACCTTTGCTATGTCGTTTCAACATAACCTACTCCTAAAACCAGGCTCGCTCGCTTGTTTTAATAATATTATTCTAAGCTGGCAAGAGAAGCGATTATGTGAACTGTGATTGGTTGGTTATCTGACCCGGGGATGGCGAGGATAAGACAATAGTATTAGTCAAATTATTTGCCATGGTTACGCTGTCATTCATGGTAACCTGATACGCTTTGAGGTGGCTCCCTGGGCCGGCAGACTGATTGTTCCTTGCACTTCAAGCCCGCCTACCAATAGAAATATTGCTCAGATTTTTCCTTCAAATCGGATTTTTTCTCTCCCCTCTGTTTGACAGGCAGTTGAATGAGCCATAGAGCATAGAGCAGAGATCCCATGTTTGGGATGAGGATGGCGCTAGAGCGCGCGGAGCACCCGGCCGCGGGCGCGCACAAAGCGTACAGCTCGTGTTTACGAGGGGAGAATCTTCATGTGTGTTTTGATTACTCTTTATTAAAGCGTAATGCAGTGACTTTACATTAAGCCAATATCCAAAGCCTTCCATATGTAGTCCTACTACATAACTGTGTGTCTAAAGCAAAAGTATAGTCCAGCAAAACAAAAACGTTGGATTCAAACAACCAGTGTTTTGAATGCAGTCTATTTATTTCTGTATTCATACATGTGCAAGTGTTTGTGGAGTTATAACGTGGAAGTTGGATGATAATTAAAAGTAGGCCTAATCCGTTTGGAGTAAAGAAAGTTTACCAACAAAAATGCTCACTGTCAGTCCTGACATGAGTTTGACCACCTGAAGGTGCCGTTATACATGCATTATTTAATACACGTGCTTACCTAAAACATAACCAAGCAACCAATCTCGAGGCGCACCATCCAGACGCCTCGAGAACAATGTGGAAAGTGGAATTGCGTTGAAGCAAAGGAACAAGGTGTTTAGATAACCAATCAAATGGTTAAGAGAGGTGCAGTCTTCTTTAAAGCTTCACGGGCATGTCTGGTCGACGGAAGGGGAGGGGGAGAGCTCGGGATGAACGGCTGGTGAGAGCAAGAGCAGCGTACCCCAGAAGCCGGTAAGATAAATTAAAACACGTTAATAATAAAACACCCTATGGCATGTGGGGCATGTTTTGAATTCATTTTAATTTTGCATTCTTCGTGATGAGATGATCAAAGCCTATGTAATCTATCCAATGTCATTATTATTGACCTGTAGAGTAAAGATTGACCAGCAGAAAGACGACCGGAACTCTTCATTAAGTCAATGATATACACTCAGCAGTATCATATCTCACAAGGCCTCTACCTGGTCACAGAGCTCGAATGCCGCGCTGCTTTTCCGCTTTCTGTTAAATAGCGTACAAACCTGTTTCAGCGTTCAAACAAGCAGCTTTCTGATCTTGCTAACTCAATAACACCTCAACCCACAAGAAAGCTCAGCAAAACACGTCTTCGAATCTAATTGCAGAATCGCTGATGTTTGTAATATGAAGGAAGGGTTGTAGTGTGGCAATACATGAAAAAGTATTTTTGTTGCTTGTAGTTTTGGTTCCTTATAAGCCTTTTCCCGGACAGGCTCGTGCTGTTCCAACCTGCGGTGCTGTGATCACAGAGCAGCCGCCGGGCCGCCGGAGCGTCATCACAGGTCCTGCGCCAACAGTGCAATTTAAAATGAAATATAAGCGTTTAAAGACTTTTTGACATTTTGATATATTTTAGTTTGCATAAAAGTGGCATGACAATTAGGCTATATTTATTAGGCTATATTTATTGGAATATTATACATAAGCGGCAAAGTAGTTAGGCTACATATTTTACAGATGTAAACATTGATTCCTAATCGTATTATCTACAGGCTATTAATCAAACAGTCAGAACATTTTAAGAAAAGATCATTTGTATCCAGAGTAGCCTACATGGGTGCTGTTTACAATATATTGTTCAGACAATAGCTTACTTCGGCTGAAACTTGATTGCGTAAATTAATCTAAAGTATCCTTCTATTAGCATAATCATACTAAAATATTGTCCCAAATAGACGAGTAGGCTTCACTAGAAACCAGCACAAACTGGTTTTGTTTTTATCACCAAATGAACACCAAAATGAACAGATATGTAAGAAGACCCTTATCCGTTTCCATGTTGTGCTTTATAGAAGAAGAAACGATGTTTAATAAATTGACTTGGGTTTCGCCCGAAGCAAATGGTATTTAGGTATTAGCTTGACTGATGCAAATTGTCAGGGGACTATAGGCTGGTGAAATGGATATTGAGAGAAACAACGTTTTGATTTAACCCTGCAAAGGAGTATGAGCAAACGAAACATGTCAAAGTGAACGATATTAGATGTAGCCTATCTGTAAAGAGTTATGTGTATATTATTTTCAAATTGTTGTATCTATAAGAAAATACTATAACAACAATATTACTACTGTAACAGTGTCACTAGTAGGCTACTACTAATATCATTCTAACAATAATAACATTAGCCTTGATTATAGTTTTAATATAACAGTTAATTTAATTATGGATATAGGTCTAATAGGGGTAACAGTAATAATACATAAGTTATGATCGCATTAAAACTTAACACATTTGGTAGCCGAATCAGATCAAAGTTGTTGTCGCTAAATATAGCCTACTTAATAAAACTTATTAGGAAAAGGAAGGCCTGTATTGTAAGCTAACACTGCAAGCAATTTCTAACATGCTAAAAAAAGGTGACAAAATAGCACAGCACATTTTTCAATGGTTCTTCAATAAACAGTCTATGCCATTGAACAATTTATCATATAAAGAGGACCCACTACTAACAGAAACAAAACAGTCCCATCAGCTTTTAAACGTTCTTATCTTTTCTTCATATCTAGGTAAAACAGCTCAATGTTTCTTACTAATTGAACCCGTAACATAAAGTTGTCCACGTCGTTTCTGATGGCGTTTGCGATGACCTTGACAATGGCCCCTTTGAGTAATGTCAGTCAAAATATCGTATTTTCTTGTCGTTGCTTATGCACATCCTTGTCATGTTTATGTGTCTTTCAGACTCCTAATTTATCTTCTGAAACATTGTCTTCACCCTCACTTCAAAGTTGGTAATTTGCAGAGGATAGAAAGTTAGACTGCACATGGCCTATTTTATGACTTCTCAGAAGCTACATTTCAGCCTTTAGGTGTCAAATAGCTAGTATTACCCTAATAGTTTAAATGAAGGCACCAGTCATTAGGAATGCGAGAACAGTCGGGGTAACCCAGACTTTTGTTTTTTACAAGAGTGATATCGTTCAACTGGCGTAAACAATACAATGCTTCACCAGTGCTTCTTTTTGATATGATTTCGGTCAGAAACCAGGCCTAATTTATCCCTTTTAAACCGGGAAGCGCGCGCTTGGCCTCTGCTCAGTCACACAAGTGCCCATCAAACTCCGCTCCGCGGGCCGGACGAGCCTGGCAGTGACAAGGCAAATCAAGGTACCCGTCTCGTCTTGACAGTGTTTGTAAACCTCTTGTTTCCACGGATCATTTTGATCAGAGCTTTGCGGGGCCCGCGTGGCTCGTCTGAGCGGTGATTATTACAACGTTGATGAATGGGGATCGCGTTTCTTCTAATAGCCGCCCCCTATTTTCACAACCTCCCACCGCTAACCTGAGAGCTCTCTGCCGCGACCTCCACTAATTGGACTGATTATTGCAAGATGTTTTAGAGAGCTCATGGTGGCGCAGGGACGTGGTTTTCCGCGGCCTACACAGGGAACGGCTCTACGGGGGTTGATGAGGTACATTCTTTCGGACAAGTCATTTTGAGCAGACGCAGGGAAAGAGAATTAAACCCAGGCTCTCGGTGTCTCTGCTGTTTAAAGATCCATGAATGAGGGACTATACAATAATTAAATGTTTACATCTATCTTGTTACCCTATATGCCCAGGGCAGGGAGGAATGGAGCAGGAATGAAGAGATCTTGTCTTAATTTACTGACAGCTGAGCCTTGTGAAGCTATAGGCTACAAGGTGGGTCAAAGAGGCCTCTGGGGTCCTAGCCGTGGCGGACACGTCAGTAATGTCCAGCCAACTGAACTTGGCTGCGTCTCCTTGTTGTTTTCACACACTCGTGGAGTAAAAGATTAAACATTCAAGGGACAGTTTCAGAAAATAAATCCCTGCATACACTGACAGCACCTATGTCCATAGCCTGCCTACTCTTCGAGATCGAATCAGTCAAAGCATCTTGCAGATGAGCGCGGGCACAAGTGGCGTACAGAGGCAGATGCTTTGGCTGCCGCGGGCGAGTGTGGACCACTACTACATCTAATTCATTCAATCAATCATTTGATTTGATCCCTGTTTATTTTCACTGCTCCCTCAGTTACTTCAACCGTACACTGAGTCTATTATGCTTTTCCCCACTCACGTCCGCGGCAAGCAGCATAATTTGAAGTTGAGTGCTGGTGCAGCACCTCTGATATTTCACCGTTGCCAAACCTCGTGTTTTCCCCTGAGACCCTTACCTCTGCATACGCGTGACATCTCCTGAACCTGTCTCTTGTCAAGTCGACAGCGCGAGAGCAACTGTGTGGTTACAGGAGCATGTAAAATGCCTTTTTGTAGTGTGATCCACATACTTAAATTTGAATGATTACATATTTAAACAAAATTATGTTTAATTAATGGCAAAAACAGGCATTTTATTCCAGAACAACCACGTAACATTTTTACATCAGGCATGGCGTTAATCATCAGCAAATCAAACTTTCATATTGTTTTAAAGTCAACGAGAAAAAAGCATGAGGCTCAATTCCAATGCAAACTCTCAGGCAACCCACTCAAAAACTAGCAATTAAAATCATACAAGGATCGTATGTCAGACAGGATATGATTGCATAACTTTATTATCAGTATAATTACTAGTATAAAATATCTTAATTATTGTAAATATAGTATGATGATAATTCAAAATGATCCACCACAGCACGTTTTGACACGTCAGAGACTTAGAATCATCTAAAAGTAAATAACTTTATCAAGGCTGACCAAAACGTCAAGCACAAATGAACAACCTCAAAGAAAAGCATTAAATATGCTATATGTTTTTTACATACATTTAATCAACATGTTTTGGATTCAGGGTTACTATACCACGAGGGAGCATTCAGTGCTGCTAGGACACAGCAGAGCCTGAGTTTCTATTGGAGGTGGTGGTCAGCACAGCTGTGAGGTTATTAAGGGATGGTTACTAAGGTTACCAAGGGTCATAGACATGCTCAGTTTTACCCAGAGGAAACTCCTCTGTGAGGTGCTCTATGTCTGACCCTGGGAACTAATTGTCACTTAAAGATCTACCATACCAACAGTAACCTAAAGATTGCTATCACCTTGCATTGGAAACATCTACTGAATTAATAGATTAAAACAAATGCATTATGTTTAAGCCTTAGAGTGTTACTGTTGGCTGGTCTGTGACTTACATGAATCTGCAGCATCGCTTGAGTTTTTTTTACCCCCTCGTGCAATATATGTCTTTTAATAGCATTTTGATTTAATTTGTCAGGAAAAAATATATAAAAATTAATTCAGAGTAATTAGCAGTGTGGTAATGCTGACTTTGTAGCTGTTCCTGTTTTAGAGAGTTTACTGCATTTTGTGGTTAGAAGTTCAGCGGGTGTCATTGACCATATGGTCTGTAAATGCTTGTATGATTAGTAAGTAAGTTGAAAAACCGGATGATGCCCTTGCACCATAGACCCACGCTATAGTACAGTAGTGTACATGCGTACAGTGACTGGCCATAGGAGCACAGCTATTCCTTAATCTGTCTCTCATTTCCATATCACTCTGAATTGAAAATTATGCTCACAATATATTTGTTCACCAGAGGAGCATGTATTGAAACCTCTTCCTGTATTTGGTGAATGAGGACAAAGAATATCTTAACCCTCTAGATGTAGACGCTTGTCCATATGAAAACCGTCTCTATGTTCATTCATTTAACTGCTACTGTCTTGATTTTTTGTGATTTACAATCTCTTCAAGTTTTACCATGTGTACATTATGTCTAATTGTGTGATTTGACCTCACATGCTGTAGACATTAAGGAAGCAATGTTTTCTTATTAAATATACATTCACACACTTTGTTTTTATGATGTGGAAGAGTTGAATTTGATTATTTCTTCTTAATTCTGCTAGTTGTCTAGGACATTTTAAACATCTGCAAAAGTAAAAAACAAACTAAGGAATTGAATAATTACAATTCAATCATATCCATACTCAGATTTAAGTGAGGACTTAAGCTGCATTAAGTACTTATCGAGTGTTAGACCTTGCTTTATTCTTATCCTCCATATTGTTGTAGTATAAAAGTATTCTGTATTTCTGTAATTCTGTATTCAAGAAAAATTGAAATCTCTTGAGTTGCTTGTCAATGAAGCCATGATAAGTACGTAGTTTTATTCTCACAAGTTAATGTTTTATATACTTTTTGTAGCTGTATGTGTGACCTCAATCATGAAAATATTATACGACGAGAGGCTATGTCTGTAATCAATTAAACTGCCTAATAAAGTAAAACAAGTCAACAAAAGTGTAGTATTTAAATAATTCAAATCTTGAGAACATTCATTAATTTCTTTACTATCCCAAACAGCTTTCCATTAAATAAAGTGATATAAGACAACACAGAGAAGATTGAGGAAGAACTTAATGTAACTAGGAAAAGGAATCTCTAGTAAATACATAGATGTGCTTTGCTACATGCTGCAGGAGAAGATATGCTTTCACACTGAGAGAGAGAGGGATTACTGTCAATTCCTCACAAATTACAATAATACCCAGAGCCAGGCCACCCACACGCACGCTGAAGACAAGTGATAAATTGCTCCATGTGTCCATGCCACAGTGGCCACTGCTGATGATTGAACAGGCATCACTTTCTTTATTATTTCCACTGGAATTTAAGACAAGCATGCGTGAATCACTCTGCATTCTCAACACATTTTTGTTAACGTGTTATCATCAACAGGATTGTAAAACAGCAATGAAGTCTGGCACATTTTCAATTTCCTTGCTAGTCAGACAAAGCACACTTTTATTGAACGTGATTTTTATGAAGAAAAAAAAAACATCTGAAAAGCTAAGCCCTATAGACTAAACGTGGCTGGTGTCTGGAAAAACTGACAACATGCCTTCAAACCATGAAAGCAGAACCAACGGAGTAGACTGCACTACAGCTATGGCCAGAATCAGCTCCTTCCTGTGTCATACCTCTCTCTGGAAGCTAGCAGATGGCTAAGTCACTTACAGCAAATCTAATCAAGAGCCAGAATAATAAAGTAATAATTAAATAAGGCCCCTGCAGCTCCTTTTGCCACCAGAAGAGTTTAGATCTGAATTAGGAAGATATTAATCATCCAGGATATGACCAGTGGATTAAATATGCATTACATGTGTGCCAGTGAAGGAATGACAAAGCGTGAAAACTGTTTCACCCTCACTGTGGCCGGGAAGGAACTGGATGCGAGTGTGGTGCGACGGCAGCTGCAGACTGTGGAACATGAATGTGCGTGTGCGTCTTTCTGCAAGTCTGTGGGTTTCTGCAACACAGTGTGTGTTGCTCGGTATTTACAGTAGATCAGACTGTGATTAATCAGACTTTACACCCATGGGTCAAGGCCTTTGGATGTCATGGACCGTGCGGCTGTATAATTCTGTGTGTGTTTGTTTGTGTGTGTGTGATGTGTGTGTGTGTGTGTGTTTGTGTGTGTGTGTGTGTGATGTGTGTGTGCGTGTGTGTTTGTGTGTAGATGTACAACCCAGTGCACATACTGTATCTCTACAGTGAATTTCCCTCCGGTTTGGTAGCAGTTTTATCATCTATCCATCAGCTACAATGGTCTTAAGATGTTCCTAAATCTACAAAGCTCCCTGGCAGTTCACCTCTGAGTAACCGTGGAGATAACCATTGACCTTTGATCTCAACAATTTAGTGATGCACAACAGTGTTCTCCTCATTCTGGAGCAGCCTAGAGAAACCCACATGAGGGAGAATTTATTAATGGCCCCAGCATGAAGTTATGGCCCAAAATAAAAAATGGAACGATATAAATAAGTTCGAAACCTTTTTTTGGTCAAAAGTTGGAGGATATTTATGATGGTGAAGCTCATTCAGTGCTTCCTGCAAACTGTTGTCTGTGTCCACCTCAGGGAGATATGTGAGAAGGTCAGATACTCTCCTGCACACACACACACACACACGCACACACACACACACACGTGCGCGCACACACACGCGCACACACACCACATACACACACACACACACACGCACACACACACACACACACACGCGCACACACACACCACATACACACACCATACACACACACACACTCCTAGTGTACCTCAGACCTGCCGAGGGAGCAGGTGGGTTAAGAAGGGGGAGACGAGCCTGTCAGTACTGCGGTCATATTTACATCAAGTTCTGTAATGTTATCAATAAAAGCCAACAGACAAGCACCTTGCTGTAACTCAGCTCAGACAAGTAGCCGTGCAGCTGTTCAGGACCCGTCTTCCACTCCCGGGATGTGAGGAGGGTGGGGGTGGCAGGGTTAGGAGCAGGAG
Source organism: Hypomesus nipponensis (assembly GCF_054491055.1). NCBI lineage: Eukaryota > Metazoa > Chordata > Actinopteri > Osmeriformes > Osmeridae > Hypomesus > Hypomesus nipponensis. The sequence goes on along the minus strand of NC_140371.1, from coordinate 19,280,896 downwards.
GGCAGGGAACAGGGGGGAGTAGAGGGGTGGGGGGTGAAAGCGGGGAAGGGAAGAGAGGTTGATGCACAAGTCTCTAATCCTTGAGGTCAAATTGTGGTGTTGGGTTCTTTTTTTGTGAGATTTGGCAATGTGCTGAGTGAGTCATGCCGAGATTTACAACGAGTGCTTTTTACAGTAATAACCGCAAGCTCTTGATCCGCATTCTTCATACAACAACTTAACAAAACACTATCACCCCTGGGTAAATAAAAAACTGCCAAACGATTTGTGAAACTGCAATTAAAATACTGTAAATCATAACAAAGAAACAGAAAAATGTAATCGTTATGTTATTGTTTGGCTTGGAAAATTTGGCTTCTGCCACTGGAAGTCATGATTCTAGCCCAACATAAGGCTGTCTCTATGAGCTCAATACATGACCTGACCACGGCAGAACCAAAGCCTTGTTGTCTAGTCTGTGTGTAGAAAGCTAGATGATCACCATGAGGGCCAGACCGTGACCTGAGGAGTGGACCAATGAGCCTTCACTGTACCCAGCCAATCACACTATCCTTCACTGTCCCCAGCCAATCACACTATCCTTCACTGTACCCAGCCAATCACACTATTCTCCTCTGTACCCAGCCAATCACACTATCCTCCTCTGTACCCAGCCAATCACACTATCCTCCTCTGTACCCAGCCAATCACACTATCTTCCTCTGTACCCAGCCAATCACACTATCTTCCTCTGTACCCAGCCAATCACACTATCTTCCTCTGTACCCAGCCAATCACACTATCTTCCTCTGTACCCAGCCAATCACACTATCCTCTGGGAGCACGCTGATACATTACCTCACTACCTACTTGGATGGAAACAGAGTGATTCTGGGTCTTCATAAAATGTATTTCAAGTTGGAAGGCATGTTTTAGGTGGTGTTGGGTGAGGTGGAGGATGATATCTGAGTGTTCTGTGTGCGTGTGTTTGTGCATGTGCGTGGGGTGTGGAGTATGGGTTGTGGGTCGAGTGGAGGGAGGTTGTATCATTTGCCGTGTTGCGAGGGGAAAGTTGACACGAGATACTTAAAGAACAAAATTGCCCCACTTAGCCAAACAAACTGCCCTGCCTTAAGCCAGCCCCTCTAATGGCCAATAAAACCAGGATCTGCGTCTCCATTCTCGACCTTGCAAAAACCGGGGGGAGAAATTAGCGAGCGTAAATAAATTCCACTGTAGGTGGACTTAATGACGTCTTAGTTTTGCTCAAGGTCAGTGGAGTCCAGAGCAGATAGGATGTACATAATAGCCTTAACATGCCTTTTATAAGCCCCGCGCTCTTTTGAACCTTCAACCACTAGGAGAGAACACAGGCCTTCACATAAAAATACACTGAATTCTGTACTTGGACTTTGAAGTTTTGTGTGTGACCTCTGAGTTACAGAGGAGAGAGACACTGTCAGACACACCCAGTCAGACACATACATAGTCACACACACATGCAGTCAGACACACACACACACACACACACACACACACATACACACACCGATGCGCATTTCCTCTAATTTCCCTGTCTTTCTACAACTCCCTTTCGACTTGTGTTCAAATTATCATCCCGTGTCACCCAGTAAATTCACTTTGCTTGAGCGCTGTTTTTACATTATGGTTTCAACCTCCCCCTCTCTCTAGGGCTCAAGCATTCTGAGGAGAAGGAAAGTAGTTTTATTGGGGTGGGGATTGGAGTGTGTATGTGTGTGTATGTGTGTGTGTGTGTGTGTGTATGTGTGTGTGTGTGTGTGTGGTGGGCGTCCTGTCCCTCTAATGGTTCTTTAGGAAACCATATGTCCTTCATGTCAGCTGAAATGCTACAGTTGAGGTTAGTGTAAGAGACAGTTGAATAATAAGAGCCCTGCAGCCTTCTTTAAGTAGATCTCACAGTATAGAGTTACAGTCAATAAATTCAACTCAGGGATAGTGCTGACATAAATTAGGGGGCCCCCTCCCTCTGTAACTATACATCCAAAGGTGTTATTGTGCAGTGCACTGATGTGAGTCTCTCCCCGCTCTTTCTGATTGGACATTGGAGGGCCCTCGCCTTGACATTGCCTCTCCTCGGGTCACTGATAGCAAAGGACTCTTACATTTTTTTATTCCCTGATGGGGCAGAAAAGCTAGCTCAACGGTGGACCAAAATCTCATTACACGGCATGTCTGTCGCTCTCTCTGTTGTGGAGGTCCGACCGGAGAGTTAAACTGGAGAGAGGAGGCATGTGCTCGATCCCCTAATGTCGTTTCCACCGGCAGGCCCTGTGTGAGGCCTGGTTAAGGTGGACAGATATGGAAAAACCCCATATGAATGAGTGTAAAACTCCAGCCAGGAACACGTGTGTGGATAAGACGAAGTCAGGGATGTAACAGGGCTTTACAGCTGCGCTTGTCCTTTCAATAACTAGAAACGTCCGAAGTAAACATTTACATGTTTTCCTTTTGTGTAGTTTACTTCATAAATTAAGTCATTTTCAAATAGCCTTCAGTGAAAACACAGTATATCTTTGTATTCTGCTTTTAGGATTATCATAACTGTATTAGGTATTAGCGGTGTTTACGGCGGTACAGAGATCCAGACAAGGCCCATACAGGGAAGAAACGTAGCATTCAGTTTTACAGGGCTCAGCAAAAATCCAGAGCTGTTAACTTGGTTTCCGTTTAAAAGCAGCCTGTGTGCAAACTACTGGATAAGCATCTCTTAACACTTATCTTGTGCATCTCAGCATATTTGAAAACCTCTTTCTTATGTGATCTTTTCAGGGTAATTCAATAAATTCAGGCCGCATGAAACGTCCACAGCCAGTACTGAGGCTTTAATGGGTGAGACATCCAAACCAGGGTCGACGCTAATTTAATGAGCCGGGGCATTTACCTGTGTCTCACCTTTCCTGTTTGTACCCACACTTCTGACTGCTCCCATGAAAGACCAGATCCAGTTTGTTTTCATAAAATCCTGTGATTTTTCCCCCCACCACCCTCAAAATGAAATATACTGTGTTTCAGAGGCCATGCATCTTGCCAGAACTTGCACTTTTCATTGGAAAAAAGGGGTGAAGCTCTCGACAGACACGGCAATAAAAAAAAAGTGTATTTTTAAAATGGGATCCAAAAACAACAGTGAGTGGTCCCTTTTGGCTCTGTGGTCAAGCATGGGTGTAGTGGAGAGACTGGCACCTGGCCCGGGGGAGGAGGGGGGGGTGAGCACCCCTGCCCACGTCTACTGTTGGCAGTTGGTGGCTAGCTGCTATGCTAACTAAACGTGCTAGCAGGAAGACGGACAGTATCAGATAGCAGCAGGCAGAACCGCCTGTGAGCAGGAATACAAAGATGCGTGGGCAAACTAAACAAAGTCAGAAAACAGGCAGAACAGGATGGGATACAGGATCCCTATTTAGGCCCCTCCTCTTCCCTCCTCTCTCTCCACTGCTCTCTTCCCTCATCCTCTCCACTCTTCTCTTCTCTCATCATATCCTCTCCCCTCCGCTTTTCTTTACTCCTCTCATCTTGTCTCTCCTCTCCTTTCCTCCTCTCGCCCCTCTTCTCCTCCCCTCTCCTCCTCTCTCCTTCTCCCTTTCCTCTCTTGTCTCCTCTCTCCTTCACCCTTTCCTCCCCTCTCCTCCCTTCTCCTTCTTCCTTTCCTCTCCTCTCCTTCTCCCTTTCCTCTCCTCTCTCCTCCTCTCTCCCCTCCCCTTCCCTCCTCTCCTCAGCTGGGGTTGGGGATCCTGACCTCTGAGTGGCAGGACCGGGGAGGGAAGCTGACACTGTTGAAGTATATATTTCATCGTTTGTGTTTTGGGAAAAACACAGAGTCAGACCAGTCCCTCTTGATCGGAGAGAGGCCTGTGACCCCTGGCCGACCCAAAGCAGCAGACAGGAGTTTTTATTGGCCAGTCAGGTTCAATTTATAAAGGCAATGCAACTCAATTCATGGCGTCTCAAAGCTCGGGTTTGTATGACGTTTAGGGTTGAGTTGCGTTCCACTATTGGGTCATGTTTTCTCTACTATGCTCTATCCTTGATATGATCTAAAGTTATTCAGCATTTGTGGGTAGTTTTGTTTTGAGTGAATGGTTATACCCACATTATATTCCTGATTACAGTAAGTCAGTGAACCTAAAAAAGAAACTGTACATTTGAGAATGCCAGAGTGAATCCCTACCCCATCAACAACAACAACACCTGAATATATACCTTTTAGGCAAAGATACATCCTATTTGCTCATACACATACACACCCACACACACACCCACACCCACATACGCACACCCACACACACCAACACCCTTCTTTGGACACACACATTCCCCTGAAGACATATCTACTAAACTTCCTCCAATGTGTAGATGCACACACACACACACACACACACACAGACACACACACACACTCAGCCCAGGTGTTCTCTGTCTGGTCTTGATCTGGCCTGAAGGAGCCTTTCTCTGGAGTCTCCAGGAGCTCACAGGTATTGTGACATCCACTATGATTGATGGGTAAAAGGAAACCTTCCTGTAATAAATGAGAACTCTGCAACAAAAGGGAAAAGTATAGATTCCTTTTGTATGAGGAAGAACAACTGGGTTTTCCTGTGTTTTCTATTCTAATCTATTTGATTCTGTTCTATTCTAATAAATTCTAATAAATTCTATTCTAATTCTATTACATTTTGTTACATTATGTCATAACAGGTTGTATTGGTAAAATAACCATTGGCTATTGTTACAACAAATTACAAAGCACAAAAGTATGGTTTAGGCCATTTCATTCCCTCAATTAGTAAATATATCTTATAAAAAGTTCACATTATTGTTGTTATCTACTAGAAGGACACAGTCCGAATCAGCACAGTCTCACAGTGAGCCTTCTCTGATTGGTTGGTGAGAAAAATGATTTTCTACGATTTTCTACGATTTTCTACGATTTTCTACGATTTTCTACGATTTTCTACGATTTTCTACGATTTTCTACAATTTTCTACGATTTTCTACGATTTTCTATTCTGTGCTACTCTACAATATTCTATCTGATTCTATCCTACTTTACCATTCTGTCCTTTCAAAGTTGTGCAGTCGTCCCTGTCTGGGGAGTGATCAGTTCATCAGAGGAGTGGATGAGTCCAGGCAGCATTATAGAGAGGATATCTACTTTACCAAAGTCTACAAAAGTTGTGTCTGGAATCTATCTGCCAGCCCTGAGTCGCCCCATGCTATTTTACTGCCTGGCAGGTTCAGCCTCTTCTGTTGGTTTATCAGTTAGTCAGATGATCCATTTTTTTGGGGGGGGCTCTACCTGCCCCCAAGCTCTTTACCAGAGCACTGAAACGTTATAGGTGTAATAAATAGTGAGAGGGATGTAGCTCTCTGTTTCTGACGCGTCCCCTTAGATCCCTTGGTGTCCTGTAGGGGCAAACACTCGCACATGTATGCAAGGACACGTTTACACACACAGTCAGCCACAGTGCACACTTGAACAGGCACAAGCGTGTGATGTACACCAAACAGGTGAGCAGATGTCCTATCCAGCTCACATCCAAAGACTCCTCTCTGTCTCTCTCTGTCTCTCTCTGTCTCTCTCTGTCTCTCTCTGTCTTTGTCTCTCTCTCTCTCTCTCTGTCTTTGTCTCTCTCTCTCTCTCTCTCTCTCTCTCTCTCTCTCTCTCTCTCTCTCTCTCTCTCTCTCTCTCTCTCTCTCCCTCTTTCAGACTCTCTGAGTCATGTCTCAGAGTGCTGGGTGAACAAGTGCAGTCCCACCAACGCTGCCAGGGCCCAGATCGATCCTGCAGGTCTGGGGCAGGGCTGGGACAGGGCTGGGGCAGGGCTGGGACAGGGCTGGGACAGGGCTGGGGCAGGGCTGGGACAGGGCTGGGACAGGGCTGGGGCAGGGCTGGGGCAGGGCTGGGGCAGGGCTGGGACAGGGCTGGGACAGGGCTGGGGCAGGGCTGGGACAGGGCTGGGACAGGGCTGGGGCAGGGCTGGGACAGGGCTGGGACAGGGCTGGGGCAGGGCTGGGGCAGGGCTGGGACAGGGCTGGGACAGGGCTGGGGCAGGGCTGGGACAGGGCTGGGACAGGGCTGGGGCAGGGCTGGGACAGGGCTGGGACAGGGCTGGGACAGGGCTGGGACAGGGCTGGGACAGGGCTGGGGCAGGGCTGGGACAGGGCTGGGGCAGGGCTGGGACAGGGCTGGGACAGGGCTGGGACAGGGCTGGGGCAGGGCTGGGACAGGGCTGGGACAGGGCTGGGACAGGGCTGGGACAGGGCTGGGACAGGGCTGGGACAGGGCTGGGGCAGGGCTTGGACAGGGCTGGGGGACGAGTGGAGGGTGGCTGGAGAGGAGGATGGAGGGATGGCCGAATGAATGGAGCAGACCTTTTGGCTGAAGTACCCCAGCTTGGGACCACACGCCCCTGAACAGAGCGCTCATTGTTCCTCTGTGGCTCACTCCTTCTCTGCTTAATTAAAGTTAAATTGCTGAAGAAATCGTCGCAACCCAGAGCCCAGTTCTGCGTTCAGACGTGGAATGGAGTGGGCTTCCTCAGGAGAGTTAGGGGGATATCTGTGTTCTGGCTTTTATCAACCGCTGAAAGGAATCAAAACTTCCACCCCCTAAGTCCTCCATACCTCATTCAACCCCCTGCATAGTAGAAGCAGGCAGACATCGACATGCACACATATATGTTCACACACACACACACAAACGTAAACATCTTCTAATGGCAAACACGGAGGGATGGCAGTCATGAGAGAGTGTGTGTGGCAGATGTGTGGAAGGTCCAATCAAGAATACGATCCTTCATCACATCTGGGCTTTGGAATGGGCCGGCCGCACACCTCGCTGCTGTGTGTGTATGTGTGTGTGTGCCTGCATGTGTATCTGATATTAGGCTAGGTTAAAGCTACTGTCTGGGATTGTGACCATAGGCTGGACCGGAGCAGATGGTGGGAGAGTGGACCAGACTGTCACATCCAATAGCAGGCTGGTACAAAAAGATGTTGTCTGTGTCCCATCCAATAGCAAGCTGATATACAGGGAAAGTTTCAGGAGCAACTGAATGACTCGTCTTTCTGTTAAAAATCCTTCTTATCTCTTCCTTCAGCATGGTGTATATCTAGGACACTGCCTCCATGTTGGTCTTATCTCTCATCACCTACCTTTTCATCTTGTGTGTCTCTTTTAGGATGGTAAGACACCCACCAGTGCTCCGTTCCGCTAGCTTATGTGCGTGTGTGCATCTGTCTGTGTGCACTTCTACCTGATCAAGTCTCGTCCGGCTTTGATGCACTCTCCTCTGTGGGTGAATTGGGTTATTGTGCAGCAATCAGACACAGAGGAACACAGGTCACCGAGATAACATGCGAGGCCACCTGCTGTTAGTCTCAGCTTCCTGGCCCAGGAGGCTCATCTGACACGTATGTGTGTGTGTGTGTGTGGGGTGTGTGTGTGTCTGTGTGCACCTTCAGCCAGGAGAACAACCCGTCCACGTCTAATACAGAAAAACAGCAGGGTTTGATTACTGATACTGTTGCTACAACACTGTGTGTGCATGTGTGTGTGTTGATGCCTTTCACTCGCTCTCTACCCCCCCTACCCCCCCCCACACACACACACACACACTGACCCATACACATTGATCTCACTGATAACCCACCTCCATCTGTCCAGCTTGTACCCTTGGTCTACTTGGAGCCACGCTGGCCCATCCCGCTCGGCCACACCGCAGCCAGCTACAGTGAACACTTATTAAGGTGGACATTAACAAGGCCGGGGTACCAGCCAATAGCCTCGTAACCTGGAGGAGCAAGGTGTCGAGATCATTAATTTTAACAAGGAGAGCTGATAGAATCTCAGCGGAGAGCTTATTTCCCAGACGGCCCCGCTCTGCTGTTGGTCAGTACAGGGACGATAGGGGATTGAAAACCAGAAAAACACAAAGCACGCCTGGCCCAAGACATCCCAGCCTGGATTCATTACCCACAAGTATTAGTTTAGGCTCCGTTACTACGAGACAGCTATGAGCAGAGAGCCCAGTGACTTGCTCCAATGGTGAACGTCGGAATTTTAATTGTCTGAGACAAAGGAGGTTTTAATTTTTCCCCAGCCCATCTATCTTTCTCTTTGCTCAGCTCCCTCCTTTTTTTCTTCTCTTTTTTTTTTTTTGCTTCCATGAAACAATAAAATCGTCTGAGCCTTAAGTTATGGAGATCTTTTGAAGTGGCCGAGAAGCCCGTAAATTTGGCGGGCACCTTTGGGAGCTGGTGTAGTAGTGCGGCCCTGCCTCTATTTCATAGTCACCCCTGATTTGTGGCCGTCTGCATCCCAGTTTCCGAGGCACCGTAAATCTCAAACCTGGACGGCCGTCATTAGTGACGGGGGGGTTGTAGTGAGTGTGTGTCTGTGTGTTTCTGTGTGTGAGTGTGTGTGTGTGTGGATGGAGAAATAGTGTACAGTGAAAGAGTCCCTCTCATGGACTCATGCTTTCTGGTCATTTTACCTCAGGGTACAGTTCACACAAGCTACACCCATGCTCCATTCAACACACTCCATCTCAACTCAAGTCCTCTTCTGGACAGGGTGCCTTGATCCTTCCCCGGGCCTCATCCTCCCTATCCTCCCCTGCTATCCCACCCCCATCCTAGGCCCAGTTCCATGCCCTGTCAGACAACCTGCCCACGCAGGCAGACTTCTGTTCTGGATCCTGGATCCCCTTGTCTAACCCTCTCCAGCCCTGGTTGTCCGACAGGCTCGTAAAGAACCCTGTCCTATTAAGTTATAAAGGGTTTGTAACAAATGCACCGTTTCATGGGCTTGAAAGAGGCGGGAATTATCAGAGGACGGATAAAACAGAGTTATCGTTTCCAGTTTTCATAAAGTGCAGCAACAAGTTACTGATATGGGGAATGGTTGGATGCAAGAAGGAAGACGTAAAAGAAAAATGCAACAGTGGAGAAAAATACATAATCTCCTTCCTGCTTGTTCAGGTTCTTATACAGGTTCTTCTTACACCCATTCTCTCTCTCTCTCTCTCTCTCTCTCTCTCTCTCTCTCTCTCTCTCTCTCTCTCTCTCTCTCTCTCTCTCTCTCTCTCTCTCTCTCTCTCTCTCTCTCTCTCTCTGTGTCTTTCTTTCTCTGTAAACACCTGTGCAGGTCTAGTGTTTCAGTGAGTCCCTGAAAAATAAACGCTGCAGTCCAATCTCTTAATCCACGTGGCTCCGTCCAGCAGGGCCACATGATACGCTCGTGAGCCACGCCGGGGCCTGGGCTTCATAGGTAAAGATGGGTTAGGCTGTGTGTGTCTGTGTGTGTGTGTGTTCAGACATGTCTGTGTGTGTGTGAGAGAGAGAGAGATAGAGAGGGAAAGAGAGAGAGAGAGAGAGAGAGAGAGACAGAGAGAGAGGGGAGAGAGAGGGAGATAGAAAGAGAGAAAGAGAGAAAGAGAGAGAGAGAGAGAGAGAGAGAGAGAGAGAGAAAGAAGAGAGAGAGAGAGAGAGAGAGAGAGAGAGAGAGAGAGAGAGAGAGAGAGAGAGAGAGAGAGAGAGAGAGAGAGAGAAGAGAGAGAGAGAGAGAGAGAGAGAGAGAGAGAGAGAGAGAGAGAGAGAGAGAGAGAGAGAGAGAGAGAGAGAGAGAGAGAGAGAGAGAGAGAGAGAGAGAGAGAGAGAGAGAGAGAGAGAGAGAGAGAGAGAGAGAGAGAGAGAGAGAGAGAGAGAGAGAGAGAGAGAGAGAGAGAGAGAGAGAGAGAGAGAGAGAGAGAGAGAGAGAGAGAGAGAGAGAGAGAGAGAGAAAAAGAAGGGGGGAGCAGCTTAATCTTCTTTAATTCAAATCAAGGGGGTCTGTGGCGGTCCGGGTGACGGGGCGAGGGGCGAGGGGCGAGCGGATGATACCCTATCCGCTGCAATCAGGCTGACCTCCACTCTGGAGCGAAACGCTCTCAATGATTAATGGAGTTGCCTCCCTGCTCAGTCGCCACGGCAACGTGAAACCCGATAGCCCTCAGGAATTCACTGCTCGCTCGTTCGCCCCAAAGTGTGTGCGTGTGTGTCTGTGTGGTGTGTGTGTGTGACATGGGAGGGACAGACCGAACAAACCTGCATGAGGTCCAGAGGAACACGCTTGGTTTGCTGGGCGGTTTGAGTCAAAGAGAGAGGAGAAGACCAGCACCATAAAACACACTTCCAGATCCAAGCCTTCTCTTAGGATCTGTACACCTTGTTCTGGTCGATCTTCCTCTCTGTGCTTCCATTGGTCAGTCACCCTGTCTGTCCTGTCCATTGGCTGATACCCACAACTTGATGAGGAAATCTATGTTAACAAGATGGACCCTCTTGTGCTTAAGTGCCTATAGGTGAGATCAGAAGCAGGGAGGGGATTGGTCCACTTAAGGCCATTGATTTGAGTGTGTGTGGGGTATTGGAGAAAGGCATTGTGTCGTGACAGCACAGGCTCTGGGTGTCAATGGCCACACTGTCAATGGAGCTATTGAAGGCTGAATGTGGCCAGCAAAGACATCAGCAACATGGCCCAGGCCATACACTCAATGGCTGTGCTGGGATTCACAAAGTACTTAGGAAGCTCCAAGTTTGGACACATGCATATTATTTTGAAAAAAAGAAATGGGCGTGAGTGAATCTTTGTGTGTGTGTGTGTGTGTGTGTTCCTGTGCGCATGGATGCACATTTCAAAGTGTCTTGTTTCAGGCCCTTTGTGGCAGTTGAGGGATGAATCAGCTGCTTGGCTTTAACAGGAAACCACACAGACAGTTCACTGAAAACTCACCACACAGTCTGGGAATCGAACACCATCCTTGCGTGAACATATGCGTGTGTATGTGTGTTTGTGTGTGAGTGAGTGAGTGAGCTTATACACATGTATTTTGGCTTTTGTGTGTGTATGTTTGGATGTCTTGCATTGCTAACGATATCACCTTCAGGTAATTGTATATTTGCTTTCTCCACAACATCTTGCAAAATTCTTCCAAAACATTTTTTTTTTGTTCCACTGGGAACTCAGTGTGGTTTAGGAAACTGAAAACGTTACTATTTTTCTTCTACTCGTCTCAGCAAAAGGAAAATCTACCCTTTCTCACAAAGTGCAGAAAACCCAGACAGAACAAACACATCTCTTCATCCAGAATTTAATTGGTAAATTATAGAGACTTGATCAGTTCTAGTAACTAAGTAATGCAATAACCAAAGAAGTGGTTTTTGAATGAGTTAGAAAACTATCAGTGTCAATCTACAACAGTCTCAGCAGTCTAAAGACTAACAAGACAAGACGGTTTGTGTTGTGCCAGGTAAGTGTCTGCTTGCCTCTGCATTGTATGTGTGTGTTTCTTCTCCAGCGGGGGGACTGTTTGTCCGGTACGTATGTGACCCTGTGTCTGCATCCCGTGTGTGTGTGTCTCTGTGTATGTGCACGCTGCCCAGCGGGGGTATCAGTGACAAAGTCACAGGCATGTAGACCCAGTGTGACCTGGTCTGCCGAGGGCCCTCGAGGCCTCACGCCACAGACTCTGGTTTCCCAACTCTCCCTGCTGCTTCCTGTGTTCTCACACCAGCCAGGAAGACCTGGCTAACTCCTGGATGAATACTGGATGAGTCCTGTATGAGTCCTGGTTGACTCCTGGATGAATCCTGGATGAGTCCTGTATGAGTCCTGGTTGACTCCTGGATGAATCCTGTATGAGTCCTGGTTGACTCCTGGATGAATCCTGGATGAGTCCTGTATGAGTCCTGGTTGACTCCTGGATGAGACCTGGATGAGTCCTGTATGAGTCCTGGTTGACTCCTGGATGAGACCTGGATGAGTCGTGGTTGAGTCCTGGATGGGACCTGGATGAGTCGTGGTTGAGTCCTGGATGAGTTGTGGTTGAGTCCTGGATGAGTACTGGATGAGTCCTGTATGAGTCCTGGTTGACTCCTGGATGAATCCTGGATGAGTCCTGGATGAGTCTTGGATAGTACTGGATGAGACCTGGATGAGTACTGGATGAGACCTGGATGAGACCTGGATGAGACCTGGATGAGACCTGGATGAGTCGTGGTTGAGTCCTGGATGAGTCCTGGATGAGTCCTTGCCCCCCAGCCAAAAATAGAAAGGAAATAGAAAACATTCAGTTCAGTCTGTTGTAACCAATGTGGGTGAAAGGTTTCTTGACGGTCTGACATTTTCTTTTTGTTACCTTATTCAACCCCATACAGAAAAACAAGTTTCGTAAGGTTGAAAAAACATTTAGAGGAACAGATTCTTTTCAAAGATTAAATGGAATAGAATTCATGACACCAAACTCTACCTTGCATGAATGCATGTCAGTGGAAAACAAAATAGTAGCAGATTAATAAAGGATGAGAGGATTTTTGAGGGAATTTGTTATTGTAAGCTATGTTTTCTCACGATAAGGAAGCGTGGATGAAACAGAAATGAGAGATTCTGATCTTAGAGGTGCTGAAGGCTTTCACACCTCAATAGTCTCATGACAATATGTCGTTTTGTTTTTGTCTCCCAGTGATGGATAATATCAGTGCAGTGGCTTAAGGTTAATTATTTGTGTCAGGGTGATTACAACAAGGAAACCAACGACTTGAGGAACCTATCATATTTCAACATCAACCTCTGGTGCGTCTTGATAGTTCATCACCTTTCAAAACTTCTTCCCCAAAACTTGATTCAAAACTTTTTTTTAACCTTTAAAAAAAATCATGTACGGGATTTTTTTTTTGAAAGGTTAAAAAAAAAAAATTCTACAAAAGTTTTTCAATAATATTTTTCTACCTTTCAAAACTTTTTTTCTAATCCCATACATGAAAAACCAGTTTTGAAAAGTTTATATATATATATATATATATATAAACTATATTTATATATTTGCTATGCTTTTTCAACCTTTCAAAAAGAAAATCAAACCCCATACATACTCTTGTTATATTGTTGTTACACTGTGATTACACTTTTGTTACACTGTTGCAGAGATGGGAAGTAACAAAGTACAAATACTTTGTTACTTTTCTTCCGTAGATTTTTCTGGTATCAGTAAAAACAAAGATTTTCTGACAACTTTTTACTAAAACACTTTAACAGGTAGTAGTAATGATTACTTTTTACTAAAGTATATGTCAGAGCCCATACGTTTTTACTTTAACTTGAGTCTTTTTAAACACGAGTATCTGTACTTCTACTTCAGTGTAGGATGTGTCTACTTTAGCCAACTCTGATGTACATCACATATAGATATATAAGCCTAATTTATATGTTACAGATATAATATATACACCTGCACTTCACTGCACAATAAAACGTTGCAATGTGTTTAGGCTTGTGTTATCCTTGGACATCGCTGACGTCAGCTTTGAGCCAATTAGCCACCATGGGGCTCAGCGGATAGAGTTATCCAAAGTAAACACAGCGAACGGAATGTTTACAGGGACCATCCTCATGGGCGCTGGGCCTCAGGATGGAACCGAGCGAGCGATGTGTCGCTGCACACAGCTCAACCAACCACAAGACAGCAGCTACAACGTACCCGAACAAGCACGCCTCGGATTGGATGACAGGATCACCACGGGGACCAACACATGTTGCCCGTAAGATACGACCATTTTATTAGGAGCATCATTTATAGCCGTTCGTCTCACACCCATTGACAGAATTGCCGATGGCTTTCATTTGGGTTCAGAGACATTAAATCTGACCCTCTTAGATCTGCTTTGAACACTGTGTTCCCGCTACGCGCAGGCTAAAGTTAGTCATAACACGACTGCCTTGAGGCATAATTCCTTCAGAGCGTACAAAAGTGTATCTCCCAGCTGTAATCACTCCAGACCGCAGTGACATCAGAGGCAAGACGTCCTCCAGGGTTTGACACAGTGTCCGACGGCAAGCCAGAAGAGACCACTGACAGGCTCAAGTGAAAGGCAGAGAGAGAGAGAGAGAGAGAGAGAGAGAGAGAGAGAGGGGGGGGTTCCAGGCGCTAGGGGGTAAGCAGGAGTGTAATCAGGTTACATGATTAATGAGAGGGGGAAATAGGGTCATGTTGTATTAAGAAAATGTGTGTTTAAACCCAAAACCGGCGGGTATCAGCCTAATGCATCAGCTATCGACTGGACACCTGAGACCTGAAGACTGTTAGGCCAGCGCCCTCCCTCCGGTGAGCTGCACCCATCGATCCTCTCAAACCCTCTCCTCCTCTCTTACTCCCCTGTCCTGTCCCTCCCTCCCTCCCTCCCTCCCTCTCTCTCTCTCTCTCTCTCTCTCTCTCTCTCTCTCTCTCTCTCTCTCTCTCTCTCTCTCTCTCTCTCTCTCTCTCTCTCTCTCTCTCTCTCTTACAGCCTCTGTGGGTTTGCACATAAAGCACAAAAGCACAATAGTCTCTGTGTTTTCGGTGTCTGCTTTTTTGTCTTTCTTTGATGACCATGGTACAGTTTGTAAACACACAATATCTGTATGAGTCTCAAGACAGGGCAGACATTAAATCCCAGTGACTTGTTGAACAGGGATTTGGAGACAGGGAGCTGTTGGACTCACACTACCCAGCATTCCTTGAAGACAGCTGTTAGTGAGCCATTAAGGTAGCAGGATCCCATGTGCCAGAAGGACAGTGACCAGTAACTTATGACAGGTGTGTAACACAGCTAGCATTGCCTTCATGGGAATGTGGCTGTTGTGAAGTAGCCATAATAAAAATTACTTTAAATTGTGAACTTCAGACGTAGTATAACAATGGGTTCTTTTTTGTGTTTTGTTTACTATGTCTATGGAATGTAACAGTGGTATTCCAAATGTATCAGTTTGATACAAATAAAGTCTGATGTTGGTTTGCTCAACTGAACCATCATTTTTTAACATAGAGTTTACTTTAGTTCAAAAACAAATGAGTAGTATGGCTAGTCATCAAACCCCCGGTCTGAAAATTTAAGTCTTGAATTAAGTCGGATGAATAAATAAAGGAATTTCAGAACATCGGATGAGACAAATAAAAACTCAAAACCCACAAAAAAGCCCTAGGAGATGAAACCAAAACTGCAATGTGTAGATAAATGATTACAGGACTATGCCTGTATTAGAACTCGCTCTTGCAACATCATTCTTATTCCCTTATGGAAAAAAAAAACATAAATAAACATTTGTAGATTTTTCCAGACTTCATTTAATAAATGTTTTGCAAGTATTAAAGTTCATATTTTCATCTTTTCCCTACACGGTAAAACATTTTCACCCCTGTCAGTCAAATGTGAATGCAGAGACGAAGCTTGAACGAGTATTCAGTTTTTCCAGGGCTATTTTAACAAACAGGCTCTGTGCTGGAGATGCGGCTTCTTGTGTTTACACAGCAGTCTGTCCTGCAACTCTGTTTGGGTCAACTTTTTTTCAATTCCTTCCGTGCACTGCAGATCCAATCAAAATGTGTATTCAATAACTGTAAACAGAGGTGGACTTTTGTATTGTGTGTAATTATTCATATTTTCAATTTCAATTGCAATAATATGCAACACATGTAACAAATTTTGCTCTTTACACACACAACATCACATCTTTTTTCTCCAAATAATTTGTTTCATATCTCACAGAAAAATATGTCTGTTACCTCTGGTAGGTTTTGAAATATATATATATATATATATATATCTTAAAGACAAAAGAAAAAAAGTGAATAGAAGTAAAATAAATGATTTAAAACCTTGCTGTATAGGAGATGTTACACAAGATTCCATAATTTGTCAAATTGAGTTAACATGATAAGTGCAATATTAAATGCAATCTGAGAATGCTGATTACATGGTTGAACATTGGTTTCTATGACAGAAGGAGTATGCATTGCAGACATATCTCAAGTGAGGCATTTGACTTGTATTATAGAACATCTATATCATAACTAAACTTCTATGATGCAATATTTTATTTCACTTTGAATTAGAATTAAATTATGTTATGCGCTTCTAGGCTATTGTAAAGTCTAGGAACTACTGTTTTACTGACACATATCTACAAAATCATGTGCAATATGGAAATGCATGGACTAAACCACTTCAGGCTAATTACGTATGTCTAACGGAATGATTCCACTAAAATAAGCTGCTTTTGAAACATTCTAAATACTCAGATTACTTTTCATACACATTCACACACATGTTCCTCACCTGGATTGAGACTCCAAATCTGTTATTTTTGGGGGGAATTTAAATTTGTTGGTAAAATATTGCACAGTTAATCAGCACTTTATTTTTGGTGCATTTGCCAACAAAAATGTTGGGTGGACAAGTTGAACGGTGAATGGTCACGATAAACTTAAAGCTAAAAGGCTTGTTGTCCTTACACGTGTTGTTGGGCGATCTAATGTCCATATTGTGTACCCAATAATGTGGGCCCGCAGCCCAGAGTAGCCTGCTCACAAACACAAACGGTTCCACTACATTTCCCCTCTCTGTTGTCATCAGTCATGGGAGGGGTCAGAGATCGGACAATTAATCAAAACAGTTTGTTCGGCGTGAGATACACAAACTAGCCTCTCAGGATTAGACAGGACTGAAGATGTCCCGGCTATGTTTATAGCCGCCAAACCCCAGCGCTACATTAAAACTCCTCATCCTCAGCCTGGTGTGAACTCATCAACCATTCCATTGGAGTGACTAGCCCTTGACGTCCTGCATTTCATACACAACTTCCCGTCTCTGTCAGGAGAGGGGCTGGTCGACGTGCTATAAGGGCTCTCGCTCACTACATTAGGGTCTGTTTGGACATCTGTAGGGGCTTGAGCACAGTGAGGAGGCCTGTCAACATAGCTTTGGTAAATCGAGAGATTGTCCAAACACTAGGACACGCGGTTATAAAAACAAGCCCCCGCTTCCCTGCATTAGCACTGCATTAGCCTAGCGAAGGCCAGCTTTGAGTGATGTGTGTTCTGGGCTGTTAAAGGGTTCCTCTGTAATGATTAGAGATTACTGGACTGTTATATGTTTCCTCATTTGAACACTGTTAGGCCTGCAAAAAGTTCAAACAGCAAAGACACTTCCTGTTCCTCAGGTGGTTGGTGTCAAGTTGTGAAAATGTCTCATTAAAAAAAGTTTGTTAACAGTTTACAGCAACTCGATCTGAACTTTGTGGAACTAATTCAGGTCCTGTACGATTTGAAAGCTTTATTGAGACACCACTGATTTGGTGACACACTTTACTTCTAAATGTGACCATCTGACATCAAGCTCTTTGAAGTCCTCCATCAAGAATGAGTCATGGAGAAGCATCTAAAACGTGTTCCTGTTTGCAAAGTTGAGTTAACAGCTAGGCTAGAGAGCACCAAAAAGACGTTATAATAGTGCCTAGAAATTAGAGACTTCAATTCATTTTTACTTCCATCAACTGGTGTCGATCTGTAATCATCGACTGGTCCTGTCATGTTTACAGAACTGGTGAGTAGTAGACCTATAGCTGGACTGTGTAGATTGGTCACGGACATAAACATAATTTTAGAAGCATAACATTTCTTAACTTCAACGAATAGGTTTGCCCAGCATGGAAAAATAAGTAATCTAATTTCCTCTGTAAAGTTTTTCAGGGTGAATTAAAGGAAATGTTTCACTCCATTAAATCATTTATTTATATAGAAAAATGCCCCTTTCATGGAGAGACTGAAACTGCGTACACTCTAAATTATGCTCTACTAATCCATTTATACAGTTGGTTAGTATTTGAGCAGGTGTGGTTAAGTACTTAACGCGAAGCTAAGTTATAAGTTAAAACTACATTTTTACTTTATACATTTTTTCAACAGTTACCAGTTGCCAATGCTTTTACATGTTCCTTTTCACATAAGTATCTACAGTAGGCTACATGCATTATACAGCATTGTAAATGATACTGGTCCTTTTTCCACTAGATTGTTACAGCTACATATCTCCACTGATGTCACTTTAGCCGATAAGCTAACCTCCAATAACAACATTCACGATAATAAGCATTCTAAATGGAAGATAATGACATCAGTCCCGTTTCCAGTCCCTGGAGAGCAGCTGGGTGACTGCTGGTAATAACAATGGTGGAGATTGAATTTGTCTTTTATTAAAAAACCAGAAGCCAGTAACTGAGTGAATTCATTATCCTGTCTTTTACCTTGTTGTAGAAATGATATCAGACCCAAACTAACAATGTACCAATCTATTCCCAAAAGGTGATGATAGCAGTTATTCTAGCTATGGAACAACGAGTCAACTCTTCTCATTATAAATAACACCTTTCCTTTAGCTTATAAGTAAATATATACATGAAAATCTACACTTTAAAAAGACATTCCTTCTTTCCGATGTACATAGAGAGCGAAAGAGAGGGGGGGGGGGAAGGGGATAAAGAATGAGAGAGGAGAACTGAAAAAGGGAGAAAGAGAGAGATCATTCATCGGAAGGTTTATTTTGGGATCAGGGATCTTGGGTGAAGTGCTTCTCATCCTCTCCTCATCCTCCTAGCCCTCATCCCCTGTCCTGACGCCTGGGGGACGAGTCCATCTGAGCCCCACTGTGGCTTCATCTGCCTCCACTTTACAGAACTCTCTGTCTGCGTCAAGCTGTTTCTCAGGGCCCATAATCCCCACAAAAGCTTTCTGTCTATATTTCTCAACACTGAATGTGACAAGAGCAGAGGTCCCTCCTCATTTGTGGAGAAAGGAGTGGAATCGAAGGATGAGCTTGCAAGATGGATATCGTCCTCTCACTGTGGAACAGATTATTTTAAAAGATAAAATGGAATATAATTCATGGCACCGAAATCTACCGTGCATTAATGCATGTCAGTGGAAAACCAAATAGTAGCAGATTAATAAAGGACGAGGGGAAAAGATTTTTGAGGGCATTTGCTCTTGCCAGCTATGTTTTCTCACGATAAGGAAGCGTGGATGAAACAGAAATGAGAGATTCTGATCTTAGAGGTGCTGAAGGCTTCCACACCTCAATAGTCTCATGACAATACGTCAATTTTGTTTTTGTCTCCCAGTGATGGATAATATCAGTGCAGTGGCTTAAGGTTAATTATTTGTGTCAGGGTGATTACAACAAGGAAACCAACGACTTGAGGAACCTATCATATTTCAAAATCAACCTCTGGTGTGTCTTGAGGCTTAAGATAGTTTATCGCCAAATAGAGAGTGGTATTTTTTGTAGATCTATCTAAGTCTGAAAGTATGATTTAATATTTTTATAAAATCAGAAGGATTCAAAATATGTTTGGATTAATTTCTCTTTAAAACTCTTAATAGAATCTGAAGGGTTCATTGTGTCAATATTACCATGAAAATACATTTGAAACAGGAACAACCAATTTATAAGCTGGTGTTTGATTACATGGCAAAAAATACAGTAAAAAAGTTTGGGCAAACTAATCAGGAAGTATACTACCCTGTAATGTAAAATAATACTCAAATGTTCCTGCAACAAACGTTACTACAAAGACAACCTTCCCTTTCACAAGTGGAAGTTTAAAAAATGATTTACAAATGCAGAATGCAGAGTAAATCTAAACTAAAATATAAACCTATGTTGATATTTGTATACATCCAAAAATATCAGTTTTAATCATGGCTGATAGGCGTATTTGACTTGTGTAAATGACGTACAGTACATAGTACCACTTCTCAGTTGTTGTTTGAATCACGTTTATTTGTAGAGCCAGTGAATTTCACTGCCAGAAAGATAGATTTTAAGGCTGTCTACATTGGTTACATAGAAGACTTGGTCTGCAAGGAAAAGACCTTGCGAGCCGATTGCCTATCCACGTCGGGAGGGATCAGAAACAGATGGGTGAGGTTGTGACCCCACAGCGGGCCAGGCCAGTAGAGTCACAGTCACTCAGAGCCGGGGAGCGTATGTCAGAGGGGGTGAGGATGGAGAAGGGGCATGTTATGGCTCTTAGGGTGTCACCGTAAACACTGTCCCCAGGATACGACTAACACTAAGCAAACATCTGTTCCTCGGGCAAAAAACGGATACAAGTTACTTAGAAGAAAAACAGCAAGAACATCTTGTCAGGGGGAGTTGGAATGATTTTTTCGCAGCAGCGAACGGTTGGATAACTTTCCTAGCTTTAACGTTTCGAAACAGACATGCACCCCGTCCGTCGCCCCCCCCCCCCGAAAGCCAAAGGTTAGCGTTGCAACTCTATTTTTCCTGAGAAAGCGAGTGTGTGTCTGTGACAGAGAGAGGGAGGGACGAGTCCACAATGATGCCTTTACCCTTCTCTTCTCCTTCCTCTGGTTCTCTCTCTCCGCCACTCTGAGGTGCTCGGGTTTCTGTCTGTCCATCAGAGGAGCGGGAGGGGCCTGATCGATAACAGGAAACCGGAGGGTCGGATGGTCGTACATGTGAAACAGATAGGCCTCAACGTCTGCACACAACCACACCACGGAGACCACAGTCAGGCGCACGCACACACATACACCTCTCTCTCTCTCTCTCTCTCTCTCTCTCTCTCTCTCTCTCTCTCTCTCTCTCTCTCTCTCTCTCTCTCTCTCTCTCTCTCTCTCTCTCTCTCTCTCTCTCTCTCTCTCTACCCCCTCAATGACTGTATGTGTGTCCTACACAAACACATACTCAACTCCCTCCAAACAGAATTCAGACACATACATACAAACATGTCCCTGACCACAGACCTGCTAGCTCTCACGGTGTGGATCTGCACGTTCAAAAGAGCTCAAGAAGCCTCCAGCTCTCATGCGGGTTCACAGGCAGACAAGTGCACGCACCCACAAAGACCTACTTTAGAAAGCGTGATTTATGAAGGCGTGTAACAATTGAAGAACCGTCAGAAAAAAAATGTCATAGAGAACCCTTTAAGCTGAGCATACTGTTATTTCAAAACCGAAATAGCTTTTCATGACCTTAGAAGGGTTTATTCTCTTGTTACAAATGCTTCCATTTTATTAGTTTACTATTTTGTTTTAAGAGAGTAATAATCTCAGAATGTCGGTGAAGTTTGGCCTGTTCTCCTAAACAGAAGCCCTAAGGGTGAACTCCTAAACAGGACTGGTAGGTAATATGCATATTACTCAGTCTTCACCAGCTGTATGCAAATATTAAACATTATTGCCTTCAGTCTCCAAGGAGAGTCACACACACACACACACACACACACACAAACTGATCTGTAATTAAACCACAAACTTCAAACTTTGCAGTGTTTATTAATTTGGTGAATTGTTATTAGCATTAATCATCATCTCCCTGCAAGGGATACCACAAGGTCTTACTTGTCCTTGGGGCATGCTTCTTTGTATTTGTTGCATAGCTTATTGTTCATCCTCTTCTCTGTGTTATGGATACCCAATAACCATGATGAAAGTGGGTATAATATCAGAGAGTTATTACACAAGGTGAAGATGATCTCTAAACATTTAGCACAAATTGCTGCAGCTGTGAGTCCTAGTATTGTGAATGAGTCTCATCTCACGACCAACATATTCAACTGCACCCGAAAAAAAAAAGATTTTTGAAATTCTGCCTCAGACCTAGAATAATAAATTCCACATTAGACATTTCTGGAAGTACTTATTTCCACATATTAGACACTGGATCGCGATCCTGTTCTTTGTGGACAGATAGAGAGAGGGGTGAGAGCAGTGTTATGAATGTGTCATACTGAGCCCGCTCAAAGCGGGAGGACTGGCACTCTGTAGTGTGGACTGGTGAGCTCTCCTTGTAGTGTGGACTGGTGAGCTCTCCTTGTAGTGTGGACTGGTGAGCTCTCCTTGCACCCTCTCTAACTCTTTACTTCTGTCCAAATACACTCGCTCAAATTGAATTAAGGTTCTGTGCTTTGGGTCCTTTACCAAGACCCCCTCCCTCCCTCCCTCTCTCCCTCCCTCCCATGCCCAACCCCCAGACTCACGTACAGTAGGCACACACACACAGACACACACAGACACACACAGACACACACGTACATGGAATCGCAACTAACTGAGCCGTCTCTGCTAACCTAACTGACACGGTGTGTGTTTGTGGATGTGTTTTTACATTTACATTTAGTCATTTAGCAGGACGCTCTTATCCAGAGCGACTTACAGTAAGTACAGGGACATTCCCCCCGAGGCAAGTAGGGTGAAGTGCCTTGCCCAAGGACACAACGTCATTTGGCACGGAGGGGGAATCGATTCGGCAATCTTCTGATTACTAGCCCGACTCCCTCACTGCTCAGCCATCTAAATCTCTTTTAGTGTGTGTGTGTGTCCTAATAAGGCCTTGTTACACAGGGGGGGTAGAGAGAGACACCTGTAAAGATAAGGATATATCCTCAAACACAACACGTTTGAGCGACAGAAACAGTCCATATTTTCATTTAGATCGATTCAACCATAAAGGTGTGTGATTCTGTGGCTTGACAGAATCTCACTGTGACATGTATCGTATATGTCTGGATTTGATACGTTATGACCATGTGTGAGTTTGTAGAAGCTGTTGTAGCCAGACTTTAATTTGATTACTTGGCAGTAATGCTGCATTAATAATGAAAGGCTATAGTGTGAGACTCATTAATCATAAAGGATGTAGGTCTACTGGAGAGTGTCTCGATAATGGATTATATGCTGCACTCCATCTGTGTGACGCAGTTTAGCTCACAGTATCCATTGTGATATTTTCTGAGAATGAGGAGTTTGTGTGTGTGTGTGTGTGTGTGTGTTGAGGGTTGACTGAGTTGAAAAAGAAAAAATATTAATTTAGCATGATGATTAAATGTAAATGTTTGATACATTTAGATTTCGTTTTCATACTATAAATTAACTGATCAGTTGTGCAAAAGTATAATTTATTTAAATCGCTAACTTAAAATGTAAATAATAGTAAATATGCAAACAACAATATGCTATTCTGATTAAATTAAAATCATCAAATAATAATTCCACTTTCACGTAAAAACGTCCCTGTCTAAAAAATAACATTTTGCTTATCACTCATAATAACTTGGCCAGTGCTGAATAGAGTCGGTGTACTGTATAAGTGAGTGGTTTTAGTGCAGGCAGGGCAGACAAAGGGAGGCAGGGTGTGTGGGATCCAGCCTGTGTGCTCAGTATTGACTGGAGGACACTGCGGTGAAACTCTACACCAGCTTTTGTCTGAGCGCCTCAGAGAGCCGTCCTGCCTCAGAGAGCCGTCCTGCCTCAGAGAGCCGTCCTGCCTCAGAGAGCCGTCCTGCCTTTACTGAGACGTTTCCCTCACTGTAACCTTTCAACGCCTGCCAATAACCTGCTCAGAGATGACCGTGCCTTGGCTATTTGTTGCAGACACAACAAATAGCCAACAAATTGTACAAAAAAAGTGTTGAAAATAAATAATTTACTTTCATTTCAGATGGTCATTTGTTATTTTTGTTTATTGTTTACGGAGTTGCAAAGGAATGGGGTTAGAGTCGTTTAACAACACAACGAACAAAATTCACAGACAGAAACATGCCATTTTGAAATATACACTGTCTGGAGGTGAACTACTCGAATTAGAAATGCCATTTACTGCTGTGTTTGGAAAAAAGGACAGAAGATGGACATGCTGACCTTGAGGTGTTAACCTGTGTATTTTATCACAACTATAAAACTCACAGTTTTTATGACTTCCAAAGTTCAATTTGTCCCAAGAGACAAAGAAACATTGGAATACAACAATGTCCACACATTTTATGGTGACTAACACTGGTAAAATAAAACTGGAATTATGACTTGTAACAAAAAATAGAACGTATATATTATTGTTTTTATTATTATTATAATAAAATAGTAAAAACAAATATAAATATTACGAATGTTGTTGTGGTAGTATTTGACAGCGTTTTGTTTTATTATTAACCTTGTAACCATTTCTTTTGTTTTGTTGTTAAAACTTCTCAGAATTTCTCCTGTGTGGACACAAACTGTACAGTTCAACATGTCTCTGTGTGCGCGTGTAGCTGCTTAGCTGTGATTGGTGTGTTGTTTCTGTGCATGTAGCTGCTTAGCCATGATTGGTGTGTGCCCTGCTGCGTCCCATGGCTGCTCGAGACAGCAGATAATTGTTTGTTGTGATATTGTAATGAAGCCCTCAGGCCCTCTTAAGATAATGACCCTCTCTGCCTGCCTGCTCTGGGTTATCAGTTTTCTCTCTCTCTTTCTCTATCTCTCTCTGTCTCTGTCTCTCTGTTTCTCTCTCTATATCTCTCAGTCTCTCTCTCTCAGTCAGTCTCTCTCACTTTCTCTCTCTCTTAGTATCTCCTGCAATGTGTATGTATGTACTGTATGTGTGTGTGTCAGTCATCATAAAGGGCACATTGAGCCCACTCTCATGTATCCTCTCCTGGTGTCAGTTAACAGGATTGCTGGAGCATCTGTCTGTAGCCTCGACAGCCTGGGAGCATTCCCCTGTATTAGGACACACGTGAGTCTTTAGTGGAGGACAAGTCAGAGGACACCCACCCTGCCAGGAAGCAGGTCCTGGGGCCCAGAGGCTTGGGGGTCCGGAGGGGGAAGGAGGGGGTTCGGGGGCCCTGGGTCCTGGTTCCTGCGCTCCCTGGCCCAGGCATGTGTGGCATGTAGTGGATCCTCCTCTCAGTCTGCTGGATAACGGAGACATTCTGCCGCATAACTGTCCCAGGGTCAAGCTGCTCCCCACAAGGAGCATTTCTTCTACACACACGCACAGACACACACACACATCGACACACGCACGCACACACACACACATACATCGACACACGCTTACACAGACACAAGCAAACACAGATACATTTTTCACACTCGGCTTTTCCCAAGCTAAACAACTGTGCACATAGCTCATAATGTCGTGACACTGACCGCACATTTTACCCTTCTTACTTTACAAAAACTGAAGGGGAACTCAAACAAAAACAACAGTGTGTGGTGTAAATGAGGCCTGCACGGAGAGCATGTGTTTTTTGCTTGTGTGTGATGATGATGACCACGATGATGATGATGATGATGATTGGTTAATTGCAGGCAGGCTGTGATTGTACTGGAGAGCTTGTTTAGTGTGTGCTTGGGTCCATATTTCTCAGGTTGGAGTGAGAGAGGTATGGACAGGGGAGCCTGTGAGAGGCGTGTAATATGTTTAACTACAGCAAAGTAGTGTTTTGAGAATTGGTAATTGCTAACATCCCTCTTTGGCCACGAGGACACTGTCCAGAACATATCACACACACACACACACTCACATCACACACACACTCACACACCTGTGTTCTTGAGTATGTTTCAGGGCCCTTTGGCACAAAGCCAGGTTTCCAAGCCATGTCTGAGTTACTTGAACAGTAGCCACAGAAAGAGTTGTGTGGACAGTTTGTAGACATGTATTCGCTGTGTTTAACGTTCACCGTGTCGAAGAGGTGGTGTTAGCCGTACCGTGCACCTAACACCATGTGCACGTAGATGAGACTTTCCACGGTCTCTCCTCTCATCTCGCGGTGAAGGGAGAGACGTTCAGACAAGACCGCAGAACCACGTTCCTGCGTAAGAGAAACTTTTCACACTCCTAATATTTACTCTGATAATGTTTTCCTCACAACGTGGCAACTCAGAGCGGTCCGACTGCAAACGCCTGAACCTCGGACGCGACACCACCAACTTTTAAGTCAAGAGTGGAGAAAGACCGAGCGACGTGTTGCTTTTACCTTTTTACCTTTCACAAAATTTGCTTTGAATAAATAGGACAGTCTTTCAGGTCTTCTGAGCGAGACGTGTGTGTTACAGGATCACCATAACACACTTTACTCTCAGGGCCTATCTATTCGGTTTGAAGGAAATGGACAGAAAAATATACAGAAATTCAACGTAATTATATGTGAAGGTTTATTTAAGTTTGAAGGCACCATGAAGAAAGTAAGCCAGATGGGTTTATAGGTGTGTTGGCCGGATAGAGAGAGTGGGTGATGTTGTCGAGGGCAATCTGGCCAAGTGAATGGTTTGAATTTACCACTGCGCGACAGTCAAATTGTCCTAATCACTAGGTAAACAGATACTTCCCCTCCTATCAGAGCAGGTTGTCGAAATGAGGCAGAGGGGAAGAAGAAGAAGAAAAAAAACTATCAGTGTTAATTGTTGTTTTCCTACTTATTCTGATTTAAAAACATGGGTATAATTATTTGTAAGTGCCACTTTGATTTTGAGAATTTGTTTGAAAGAGGCTTAAGGTGTTTCGGATGAATTATTCACTTAGGTTTGGGTTGTAAACTTTTTTCTAGCAACGTTTGCTGACTGAAGTGAGAGTTGTGGTGGGAGGTGGCAGCCTTGTGCCCTTTCAGAACCACCTGCTCATCATCACCTGGCCTGCTTTTCTCAAGGGCTGTTCTTGTATTTATTTACATTCAAACTGGGATCAATCAAGTGTACAAAAGTGGGAAAACCGAGTGAAACACAAGTTGACATTATAACTTTAGAACTCAACATGACTTTCACTGGCTGGCTGGCTTTCACCAGCTTTCTGGTGTGTTCCAACAGCTGACTGCTTGTCATGAGTAACTATGGGTTAACCTGCATGATTTTATGTCAACACTTCCACAAGCATCCATCTGGCTAGTAGGCTGGCGACTCATTGATTGGTTGACCGTCTGTATGTATGTCTGTCTGTATGTATGTATGTATGTATGTATGTATGTATGTATGTATGTATGTATGTATGTATGTATGTATGTATGTATGTATGTATGTATGTATGTATGTATGGAGGTCTGTTGCTAAGTAACACAGAATAAGACAAACAATCAATAACGATCAGATCATAGATCAGTCTGATCGTCTACAACCTTAACAAACTCAAATCAATGGCAATATCAACATATTTATCATGCATTTAAATTGAGTTACTGTATGCGCCGTGTCAGTAGAAAAACATACAATTCAAGTTCTGGAGTCAGATGGCCGAGCGGTGAGGGAGTCGGGCAAGTAATCTAAAGGTTGCCGGATCGATTCCCCACTGTGTCAAATGACTTTCTGTTCTTGAGCAAGGCACTTCACCCTACTTGCCTTGGGGGGAATGTCCCTGTATTCATTATATGTCAAGTGTCTGCTAAATGTAAATGTAAGTTAAATGTTTGTAAGTTAAATTTCAATGGTTTTCTATGAAACCCTTAAAAGCCCGCAGTTTGCTCAGTAAAACTCCACTCAAAGTGTCTGTCAAGGGACCGAAACAGCACGAGTCCATGTTGGCATCTGAGCTGTCCCACAGCTGAGTACAGTCTAACAGTGATTTAATGTTCGAGTGCAGTAAGTCTCTCTTCAGAAACCCAAACCTGCAGTCTAGGGTTTCTCCCATATTCCAAGTTTATACTGTGTCTGTGTTGGACACCTGATAGGTGAGGATAAGGTGTCACGGTCAGAACTGTTGTACTGAAGTATCTTGTGTCGCACCCTGTCCAGCCATGTGCTGCTAGCAAACATCAGTCTAGTATTGAGCAGTCCGCTCCCCTATTTAAAGTGGTGTGGCATGGTAGTGATTTGGAGTCGTCTTGCATTAAGGCGATTGATTTAAGTCAAGCTTCAGAGTAAAAAATCTTTGAGAAACAATGTGTAGTATTGGGTTTTAAATGTTTACAACGCTTCCATCTGAAACTGTACATGCACCTCTGGAACTTTTAATACATTTATGATGCCAACTGAATGATTTACACAACTTTATTCGTGGATGTAAAGAGACCATCACTTGTTTTGAATGTTTTCTGTTGCCCAAGGGCATCATAAGTCATCCCTCAAGCTGTCCTGGAGCAGTGATGTGGTGATGTAGTGATGGAGCTGAACAGTGTAGCCTGCACAACAGTTAGCATGTGGTTTACACTCAGTCTGCTCTTATTAATAGCCAGGGAGAGAGTCAGCCTCGGCTTATAGGTTGCATTTGTGTGTTTATTGGTTAATTAGGGTTGGAGTTACACCATAATTCGTTTTGGCGCTCCCATAGTGAGGCGTATCGCGTTTCGACTGATATGCATAATTAGGAAAATAAACAAGCACCACTTGGCTGGATGTAATGTATCTCTCATAGTTTCCTCTTCCTGTCTGTCTCTCTCTCTCTCTCTCTCTCTCTGTCTGTCACCCACCCTCCTCTTCTTTGTCATCCTCTCTTTCTTTCTTTCTTTCTTTCATTCTTTCTTTCTTTCTTTCTTTCTTTCTCTCTCTCTTTTTCTGTCTGTCTTTGTGTGTGTCTCTCTCTCTCTGTCTTTGTGTGAGTGTGTCTCTCTCTCCCTTTCTCTGCCCCTCTCTTTCTCTTTCTATTTTCCGGTAGTAAAACGGTGCCAGGCTGACACATAATTGTGAAGGCAGTGTAACTGTACCCTCTCCATCAAACATACAGTAAACCAGCCGAACGGCGCTCCAGCTCTAGGGGGGAGGGGGGGGGGGTGGTGCTAAACTTCCATCGCCGCGATAAGGAGTGAACA